>NC_141834.1:20657535-20842535 GCF_982586985.1 Callionymus lyra | reverse complement strand
ATATATATATATATATATATATATGTTTTTAAATTAAGAAAAGCTAATACTAAGCTAGATGTATGATTTATGTCATATTGTTTCATTATTACTAAAACATCTACGTAATAATGATTTATAAGATATTAAGTCACTTAAATTCAATTACCGATAACAATGCAGAAAATAAACAACTTTGCCATCTGTCAGAAACTTTTCTACGCTGGTGTAAATGTAAATATATCTCAGACACACAACAGATCGAATTTGCTGCTCAATTCACGGAGACCTGCTTCGGATCTTTGACGTGAAGATGTCAAAATAACATTTGAAACTGAGCGTCGACACCTGCTCGTCCATCGATCCACATCGTGAGCTGTAACCTTGTTACGGAGCGTCAGCGGCTTTTGTTTCATCTGGGATCTGTTACGGGTGAAAAGCACATCGGACTCACCTTCCCTGGAGAGCTGGGACAGCACATCTGGAACAGCGCTGTAGAAGATCCTGACAGTAACTCGTGCTGCTCAAAATTTCATCTCATCTTTTCTTATCTGAAGATTAGAGCGAGAGCTTCGATGGTCCTGCAAGAAAAATATATGTCAAGATGCATGTTTTACTTCACCTGGTTTCTGTTATTGAAGTTTAGCTGACATTTCTGCTCAGAAAACGTACGGATTTAATGAATTTAAAATAGATATTTGCATCAATTGCTTTATTCTTTACATACAAATAAATACAAGCAGCCCTTTAGCGAACTAGCTTGAATCTTATGTAGCATTTTGGAGGAAAAAACGAGTCCTGGGTCTGGTATAGTTTTGTGAGACCAAAAAAAAAAATTCACATAAAATTTCTGTTCTGTTGATAATTACTGTCTGAAAGGTGTTTTGTTTTTGTAAAAATATATTCTCATGAACCTAGCATTCTATAAAAGACTCTCTTGAGTATCTTTAATTAGTTTTGGACAAAGAATTCCAGCTGAAGAAGCTGCAAGATAATAATAATAATAATAGTAAATATTAGTCAGGAATTAAGTCAATTCACCAGAGAACAGATGCATCTCCACCAACCTCACAGTCCATCAGTCCAACAGTTTAGGCCTTAAAACCAGCTGTGATATTAACTCACAAGTCAACAGCAATAACCAGGTTGGACCTCATCATACTTCAGATCTTCAAAGTGTCTTCAGATGTATCTTGAAGGAGTCAGTAGATGATCAAACACAGATGTTTCTTGAAGGAGTCAGTAGATCATCAAACACAGATGTTTGTTGAAGGAGTCAGTAGATCATCAAACACAGATGTTTCTTGAAGGAGTCAGTAGATCATCAAACACAGATGTTTCTTGAAGGAGTCAGTAGATCATCAAACACAGATGTTTCTTGAAGGAGTCAGTAGATCATCAAACACAGATGTTTCTTGAAGGAGTCAGTAGATCATCAAACACAGGTGTTTCTTGAAGGAGTCAGTAGATCATCAAACACAGATGTTTCTTGAAGGAGTCAGTAGATCATCAAACACAGATGTTTCTTGAAGGAGTCAGTAGATCATCAAACACAGATGTTTCTTGAAGGAGTCAGTAGATCATCAAACACAGATGTTTCTTGAAGGAGTCAGTAGATCATCAAACACAGATGTTTCTTGAAGGAGTCAGTAGATCATCAAACACAGATGTTTCTTGAAGGAGTCAGTAGATCATCAAACACAGATGTTTCTTGAAGGAGTCAGTAGATCATCAAACACAGATGTTTCTTGAAGGAGTCAGTAGATCATCAAACACACATGTTTCTTGAAGGAGTCAGTAGATCATCAAACACACATGTTTCTTGAAGGAGTCAGTAGATCATCAAACACAGATGTTTCTTGAAGGAGTCAGTAGATCATCAAACACAGATGTTTCTTGAAGGAGTCAGTAGATCATCAAACACAGATGTTTCTTGAAGGAGTCAGTAGATCATCAAACACAGATGTTTCTTGAAGGAGTCTGTAGATCATCAAACACAGATGTTTCTTGAAGGAGTCAGTAGATCATCAAACACAGAGATGGTTCCAAAGCTTAGGAGCAACAGTCTGGAAGGATTTCTCTCCTCTGGTCCGGAAGTTCAGGAACCATCAGTAGATTCTGATCCACAGACCTCAGAGCATGAGCTGGGGTGTAAGTCTGGATCAGATCACTGATGGAAGGTCTGACCATGAATAGATCTGAAAGTAAGAACCAGAATTTTAAAATGATCCTGAAAGAAACTGGCAGCCAGTGAAGAGTTTGAAGGAGAAATGTGAGTTCTTCTACTAGAGCGGCTCAGAGTATGAACTGCAGGCGAGACACATCCTTCTTGTTTACACACAAAATAAACTGTTACAATAGTGTAAACAACACAAACACATGGATTATAAGATCCAGATCATGTTGTGACACCATTTTCTTCAGTTGAGAGAATAGAATATAGAATATTTTTACTTTATAGATCAAGAACAGCGACTCGAAGTGTGTTATAACTACTAAAGAATGGGTTACATCCCTGAATGAAGTGTGGTATGATAGGTGATGGGGTGTGGTGTGTGTTTGCTGTGACAACCCTTGATGGGAAATGACCGACGTGGAAGAAGGTTGCATGTCCAGGATACCTGGACATGAGTGATGAGAGCCAAACAACATCACGGGAATGTGTGGTTCTTATCGTGATCCTGCCTCCAGCTCAGCCTCGGCTGTAGCATATTCATGAAGCTCGACATATGCTGCCGCGCCAGAGCCAATATTTACAGATACCAGACACAAGAAAAGCAGCAAAAGAAACTCATTTATAGCCCTCGCCGCGCTCAAAAGCAGGACTTAAACCCCTCCCCCCGCGGAAATATGTCAAGAAGCTGAATACGCTTATCTAATTCTCCTCCATCTCTCATCCTTTATCCTCTTGTCATTTACTCCTGATCCCTTATTTCTCCTGTAAGCCGACTCAAGTTGGATAACCCCGAGTCGTTGCAGCTTAAATAAGGTCATTGTCCCGGCTTCATTACCAGCCGCCGTGTTTACATTGAATTAAGGAGAACAGAAGGATGATGGTGATGATGATGGTGTTGTTATGGCACACTTCGCCGGGAAATCCCTGGCGATAAACACCAAAACATCGCTCACGAGAAGATATTGTTTGGCGTCGAGCGAAACGTGAGAAGTATTGCAGTTTAACGGCTTTGAGATGAAATTCAAGGCCTTTAGGAAAGTATAGTCTGAAGAGACGGCGACTGTGAGACGATGTAATAACGGCACGAATAAAGAATTCTGATGTTGCGAGCGACGTCGAAGGGTTAGATTCGCAATTATTCACATCGAAGCTTCGTATACGATCCAGAGTTGAAACACTTCACACACTCAAGGGCAACAAAACACACATGAATGCCTTGATGAGGTGGAAACGAGAACGAAAACTATAGAAACTTCCCTTCGCGATGATGAAATATTACTAAAAATTACTCAAATTCTAATTTGTATCTTCTTTAATGGATTTTAATCTGTTTATTTCTGATGATTGTAAACAGTTTAAACACACATTAATGCCGTGATGAGGTGGAGAATGAAACCTTCAGAAACTTCTCTTTACGCTGATGATATTTTACTAAAATTACTAAAATTCTTATTTGTATTTCTTTAATAGATTTTAATCGGTTTATTTTTTATAAATCTAAACCGTTTAAACACACATTAATTCCTTGATGAGGTGGAAACGAGAACAAAACCTATGGAAACTTCTCTTTAGGCTGATATTATATTACTAAAATTACTTAAATTCTAATTTGTATCTTCTTTGATGGATTTCAATCTGTTCATTTATGATGATTGTAAACAGTTTAAACACAACTAAACATCAACAACATCTTCTTATTTGAATGTATATACTTAAATACGTATATACTTAAATAATCAAAATGATATGTTATTATATGTGCATTATATGTAGCAAAATAGTTTTTTTAGTTTGAAATACATACATATCAAAATCTCTATATACAGTAATCATGTTTTTTTTGGAAAAACATTTATTTAAAACTCATTAAATGCATTTATTTATTTCATTTATTATTTATTTAAGTATAAACGCTGAAACGCTAAAACACTTTGACTGTTAACAAAGCACTAAATTTATAATTTTCTCTTCATAATATTTTTAATGGTAATTATGGATTTATACGTTTAATTTGTCTATTGTATCATAGCTTGTGTTTATTGATTATTTGATGTTAAAAAAGGTAAAATGTGGCAAAACTCTGATTTTTCTTTGTACGACCAGCTTGTTGTTAATGATGATGTCATAGTTTTGCTCCTTCAAACGTTGGTATTTTACTCTGAAAGTCGTCTTTTCACAACAAAGTTCGACACAAATTGAAATATTTACATGAACAGTGTTGGATCAGTAAAATAACAAATGGCTCTTCTTTGTAGTTTCTTCCTCCTCGGAAATACTTCCTTCTTTCACAACTTTTACTATGACTACTGCGTTGTGTTCATTTTTATGATTATTTTTTGGGGAAAAAAGTGAACTTTAAGGCCAAAAAGTATAATTAATCGTTGAACAAACTCCATCAATGATGTGTTACTTGAGGTTGAAAAACATATTTTTGCTTTATAATCGTTTTTAAATTCAATAAAATCAAGTTCACTAAACTTTTATTCATTAAAAAAATGTAATTTAATAAAGCCAAACATTTTTTAATCGTAACACCAGACAGAAAAAAAATGTCCCTTCATCTCCGGAGAATTTCATTTTCCGCACAGAAACTCTGACATATGGACCAAGAGACAACTAACCTGATAATCTGCGTCTTAATCCCTGCAAATCATCCCCCCTTCTTTTTTTTTTTTTAATAAACTAGGTCACAACAGGCAGAGCCAACGCAGAGGAAAAAATCTCCAGCAGCCAAAGAAGAAAACTGTGTTACAAACGAGAGAAAGAAATAAAAAACAAGAATATTAAAAAATCGAAATCAATCTCTCGTGTCTTTCATCTGATCTGGATCGTTTACAACTTTTCTTTCCTCGCTCGTTGCTAACAGATGGAAACGACTCGTGGGCCAAGAACACCATTGTCTTTCGAGTGAGGGATGAAAGAAGTCATGCCTAACACAGAATGTGAACCAACAAGCTTCTGTAATCCACCAAGACATGAGCTGCAGGATGCGACGGAAGCGCCAAAGACAAACGTGGAAACGCTTGAAAAACGGGGTGAAAGCGGCGGCAGATGGCGCTTCCTTCGCTCCGTGTGATGCTGCGAAGGATATTGTGATTTCTTTTCTTGAAGTCATTTGTTCTTTTCATCACGCGACGGATTCCGACTCGTTCTCTAATGACTCGCCGGGAACGCGGGTGTCTGTCAAACTGCCGGCCACCTTTTCTTCTGCGCTGTTCTCCCGGGGGCTGGTTTCCTGCACTTTGTCGCTGCAGGCCTGCAGGCTCGCCGCCTTCTCCTCCGGAGCTCAAAGCTTCGGCAGCACCTCGAGTGCGACTCTCCAGGGACAGGAAAGACAAAGAAAGAGCCTCGTGGAGGCAAAAAGAAGTCGTCGCGGAGAGCACAAGATGGGATGGGTGAGCTGGAAGTGAGTTGTGTTTTCGTGTTCTCTGCCTCTCCGTTTGATGTGCAGACCAAAACAACCGGCGGCCCACGGCAGCCCATCCCAGCGGCCGACATGACAGTCGGCTTGGCAGTCGCTCGGCACCGGCGGGACCCGACTCCACCTCTAACGTCCGCCCTGTCCTGCTGCGCTCGACTCCATCCTCGCCATCCTCCTCTGTCTTTACGTCGGCCCCCCAGATCTTCTCCCAGCACGGCCCACCGAAACCTGGTGCCAAAACACACTTGGCAACCCGAGCCGGCCCCCTTCATATCTGCCAACCGGTCTTGATGTGGTGCCAATGGTTTTTTGGAAGCAACGAGCACACCGTGGGTTTGGCGCGTCACAGGAGATGGAGGGACGGCTCACTTACGCTCACCTTTCTAATTAAAAATAACAGGCGAGGAAAATCCTCACGTGTGAAAATTCTTCATCGTATACGGCGAAGACATGACAACACGCTGTCGACCGCCCGATCGAGAGGTTCCTTAAAGTGATGTCACGCGTGTGCTACTCACCCTCATGTCGACCAATTATTTTCAGAGTAGTCTGTTCGTTATTGACAAAAATGTTTGTTCATTTTAATGTAGCGACTGGAGCTCAGTTGTTTTCGTCTTCATCCAAAAAAACTCAAAATACCTTCATACACCTTCTTGTGTTGAATCCTCAATGTGAGCAGAATTTTTCCTAAAAACTTTAATAAATCTATATTTTAAGCTTAAGTTTTGAACCCTTGTGTTATCTATGGGTCAAGGTGACCCGGAGGCTCGTGTTTCCAGAAATGCAGCAGTGGAGGTTGATCCCAGAGACCCTGAGACAACACATTAAACACTTATGTTTGTTTCAGACTCCGGGTCACCTTGACCCTGAGATACTAAATGGGTTAAGTGTCATTTTGGACGAAGAAAACTGAGCTCCAGTCGCTACATTAAAATTAACAAACGTTTTAGTCTATAACTCTAAAAAGAACAAATAAAATAATCCCAACCGTCGACATGAGGGTGAGTAGAAAATGAGTGAAGTTTGAATGTAAACAACACTAACCATGTAACAACCTCCACCAATAACACAACCTCTGCTACTACATGCTTGAAATAATAATCAAAAACATTATTAAAGCAGATTTATCAGTTAAATACAAGCTAAATTACTTTAAAATCAAAAGCACGTGGTTATGGTGGCGAGCCGCCTCTGGCAAAATATCACACCCTTGATGCACGTCCACCTCTGCACACAGACTCAAGTCCGGTATCTTTGTGATCATATCTTGAGCAGAACAGACTCTGATCTGGGCTTGAGTCCACACAATTAAACTCTCAGTCACACTTAATGAGCTGGTTTTCCATTACATTTATTCACGTATTCTTCTAAAGTAAATATCTTTAAATCTAAGATAGTACATTTTCACTTGTTATGACGATGCAGTCACTGACATGACACGGGAAAAGTAGTTCCACGGCACCTTTGGGATGTATTTCGAAATCAAAACACATGAAATGCACATCAAGAACATCACAAAACAAACTTTCGAGTAAAACGATTGCCTCGATGGAAACCCAGCGGGAGGTACTGACCACTGCGGAGCACTTGACAAGAGCATCGATTTCATCACTGTTCAGCTTATCTGTGTAAAACATCGTTCCACGAGCAAACAAACGGGAGTTTTCTCTTGTCGGGGAATTCAAAAAAATAAGAGCAATGCCAAATGAAAATAATTAGGACAAAGAAAAGAATACTAATTGGGCTATGGCTAATCAGGATATGCAAACATGGCCAACAGTGCTGTGATCATCCCTGTTATTGTTTCTCATTGTCTTTCATCTCTGTTAAGAGCCCATGAAAATCAATGGCGGGCGCTCCCCGCCGCTTGGCAACCGACGGAGCCGGTGATGGTTATAATGTTCCCTCAGAACCTACAGACTCCTGCACATGTGCTGCACGGACGCAGAAGTCTGTTGGCCGCGGACCGAGATCGCTATCAGCGTCGAGGCAGGCTTTTAATTGATCTTGGTCACAGTTTAATGTGAGGCGAGGATTAGCCGTTATCAGCTGAAGGGAAGAAGGCAAGGAGAGGGTTTTTTGGAGAGGCGATATCATAGTCCCTTATGCTAAAACCCCGCTGCCCTTGATGACAGGAATCCTGTGATGTGACCCACAAAGATGTGAGAGCTGCTGGGAAAGTGCTCGTGGAAATCTGGCCAGGAAAAGTCGGGCGACATCAAACTGAACTTAATCCCGATTTCCCTGTGATGCTTTGGTCCAAATCATTGCTATTTCCAGCCGTATGTAAAGCAAGTGTCACGGGTTTTGCTTTATTTTTAAAAATGCACGACTGGTTATTAGCATTAAACGCAGCATTCCGGACATCAGCGCTGGAAGAGTTAAGGGACTGATTTGCATGCTACTGATGTCCGGAGAAGGAAAATGTGCCGTCGATTCCATTCCCAGAGGTGCTATGAAGAGCCGATATACAGGTGAAACACGGAGGCGTGTCCTGGAGGATCCACACAACAGATTTAACTTCTAGTCGAGCAGCTCAGAGCGAGAGCCTGACTGGAGCCCGAATGCAACATGAAGACTGCGCAGTTGGTCAAGCTTCAAAGTGGATGAGGAAAACATCAGATGAATATTCATGCCGGCTTTGTTGTTTATCTCCTAAACATTGCACTTTCTGAGGGGAACACTGCGAAACAGCACAACAAGGCTTTCGGGCGCTGAGACACGAATCAGTAACGCCGTTTCAAATCCAGCAGAGAGGGGGGCTCGGATTCCTAAATTCCACAACTATATGACGTGAAGCTGAACTAGTTATTCTCTCCATTCTTGAAGAGCGTTTGCAACACAGTGGAGCCCTGAGCTCGGTGGAGGATAAACAAGCAGAGCCGCTGATTCCGGCCATGAATCTGCCGCTTCTTTCTCCTCCATTCTCTCCTCTTGGACACTTTTCTTTCTGAGCACTCTCCTCTGACAGTGGACTATAGTTCAAGAGCCTCTTAACAGTCTCCTGTACCCCACTCCACACCCATCTGCCTGCCTTCTCACAGCTCCCAAGACAACACTTAACCCAAAGGATGGATGAAAAATCAGAGGCAGCAGAATGTTCAATTTCTCCACAGAGGAGTCGGTAGACGAGGCGAGGGTTGAGGTGCATGAAATGCATCTTTAAGTTTATTGTGAAACCAGATGATCTGCTGCCAAAATACGAAACTGTTTTGTTCTTTTGTAATGTTTGCTTAAGGAAAGTGGGTTAATCTGGGAGAAGAAGGGAAAAGTACCGTATTTTCCGCACTATAAGGTGCACTTTAAAGGCTTTTATTTTCTCAAAAACTACTTATAAACTGGAGAACCTTATATATGAACATTACCTGGTGGGTGACTTGTTTACAAACACTTTCATGACTCTGCGCCGACTGAGCCGACACGCCATCACGGGGTGGGATTTATGACGCACGTCACATCATGGTGGATAGCTATGGAGTGACATTACTGCCACCGGTTTGAGCGAGTGTGTCTTGGTTGTTGTCTTGACTTCACTGCTGCTCACTCAACATTTGTCTTCTCACAACACCAGTCGCTGCTGGAAGCCTTTTAAACATCATTTGAACATCGTTACCATGGGAGTGAACGGAGTTGTCACAACGCTTAATTATTAAAGTTTGACTTTATCTGACTGTTTTGTTGACGTTCCCTTTAGCACAGCTTTATCTAGTGGATGCATAACACAACCCCAGCCAATTGTTTGACTGTATCTTTTATTCTATGTCCCTTATTATGCTTGCAAACTATTTATGAAAACAGTTCTAAAAAAGGCCATTCATTGAAGGTGCGCCTTATAGGTAAGTCAATTTAAAGGTTATAAGTCCGACCCCCGTCTTCAACTTCATAATTTATCCATATAATGAATCCCTGGATCAGACAAATAGACAAATTAAAATAGCTTAGTTAGAAGGATTGGACTGTATCTTGCACATGTGACTCATTTTTTATTAATTAATGAATTAAGATACATTTGCAATGGTCTTGGAAAACATGTTTTTTCCCAGAAGCCATTATTTCCTTTAAACCTAAAGAGTGTTTGAATAGTGCAATAATCTTTTCTAAAACTGTGTCGCAGAACTGTTGGGAGAGTGTTTTGTCCTCGCATGAATGGACATGAGTTGAACTTCAAATCAGCACCTTGCATAATCGAGAAAACCAGTGGTGTGGAAGGATGGCGTCGGAAAATTACCCAGCGATTGTTGCACTTTCATGCTTTTTTTGTTGTTGTTGCAAAGGCCAGTTCTGGAACCAGGAAGCTCAACAGAACTTTTGGCAGTAGTGGAGTACCGGTTGAAATTTGAGTCCAAGCAGAGAAATGTATTTAGTTGAGGCGCCTCGGACAAGGTCTAGTCCACCTGAACATGAATCTTTTTTTTCAGTCTGATATTTTTACCCAGCGTTTCTAATAAAGTTCTCGGGAAAGAGCCCTTCAGCATTAAAATGGGGAGCCATTATCACGCATTACTAAGACAGAAAACGGCGTTTTCCGATCCATCAACTCCCGTTTTCAAAAGTGTGCGCTACACAATTGTGGGCTAATGCTAATCTCAGCTCCATCAGTGATAGAAAGCTTGAGAACGAAGGGACAAATGGAGAAACACTTTCGTAGCTCACACTTACAAGCCAGATCTCCTTGTGTAAAGGACCCAAATGGACGGTGAAGAATGAGCTCGAGGGCCCGGTGATGGTTCGGCACAATGGAACGATGACTCACCGAGAGCATGCGAGTGCTAACTATGACCAAGAGACCTTGCTTGGACTCAAGGTCTTTGCCATTGAGTCCATGTTTTGTCCTGACAGATGAGGAATGTGACGAGCGAGTGACGTTATTGCAGTTATACTATGACCCGATGATGTCGGTGTAGCTGGGAGGAGAGGAATCTTTATTCCAGCGTGGCAAGGATGCGCGAGGAAACATGATAGTGTGAGCGATCAAGGCATTGTGCAGCACTCAACCCCTGATTTATGATTGAGAGCACTCTGGAGCTGCAGCGACGGACGTGGTATTGATTAGTATAGGATAATTCAATTACAAGTGTTTCACTCGCTGGCAGTGAGCATTAGTCTGTAGCGTGGAACACAAACACACACCTTTATGACCACCAAACATCTCTTGCCCTCCTCATTGGAAGCTATAAAAACATATTTATGAGAATCAGGCTATTGAGTCACAGCAATGTTTGCCATTTTCTCTTCCGCTGTGCGATTCCATCCGAGCGTCCAGATTGATTCCGAGCTCCCGCTGTGTCAACCTCCAGCCGGAATATGATTAATTCAATGACTTGTTTTTTTAAGAGAAAACCCTAAAAAAAGAGGACAGACACATGACGAGTGCTGCTTCTTATTCCCCTCGCCGGCCAGGGAACCTGCAAACACATGTCCCGAGATATTTGTCGTGTGAAGACAGTAACAGATTGTATTAGAGCACTGCCAGTTGAACGATCTCCAACACCAATCCTGTCTGGCTATTGTCAACCTGTCATAGCTAATGGCCTCACCGGGCCCGAGACACCGACCGGTCCAGTCTTGCTGAAAATACCACCACGTTGTGGTCGTTTGAGTGTGAAAGTGGGACTGAATTTAAAGATATATATATATATACACGTGATACAGATAGAGTGTTTCTATATTCCCAGTCCTGTCAAGCCTCTGAGCCACAATGGGCTCACTGGACTGCAGTCGCTACATCCACACTCTTGCACAACCAGATGGCAAAACAGATGATCCTCGCTCATCTCACTCATGACCGTCCATATTTATTTCATGGTTTTGGGCCCACAGACTCCCGCCTGCCCATCACTTTTCCATGAGTGCCTCGGCAGGGCGAGGTGCTGCCAACGCACACAAATGTTTTGGAAACAAAATGAACTTGAAAAAAAAAGGGAAGCGAGTGCGGAAAGACAACAAGTGAGAATGAAGGCATGAAGACGTGAAATTCAGAAAAACAGCGGGTCACGTCTGCGACCGGCTATCAAAGCTGTTAAATAAGTCCACATTGATCAGGGACAGCAGCAAATCCATGTGTTGTTGTGAGCAACTGTTCATGACGAGGACTGGTCGATGTCTGTTGACATGATTTATGCCACTTCTGAGAGGGCCGATAACTGAGAGGACTGATTGGCTCCTCGCTCAGCTCTTACTTATTGGGCAGAAAAACTGTAATGTACTAGTCTTTCCGGTTTATCTCAGAGTCAGGACGGAGCTGGACTCTTAGGGACCAGATTTCTCGTCTTTGTAGGGAAAAACTACCGCAAAATATCTTTACTACTGCAAATCAAAGACGATCTGCCCCATGACTTCCTGATGGTGGGAAAACATTAATGACAGATATCTGAACAAAATATTTTTAAAGATGCCAACCCACATGGCTTTTCTGTCTGTGAAGGTTCTCATTCATCCAGGTCATGGTTATCCATGAGCTCACAAAGAAAGAAAACACACTTTGAACTAAAAAGCCAGGGGCACAAACTGGCCTGCCAAGTAACTTGCAAGAGCCCGAAATATAGTTTGTCTATAGTAATTGAAGGGAACAAATATCTAGCAGTTGATATCATGGACCTAAAATTGATTGTAGACATCAATAATACAGCTTTATACTTTCATAGGATGTTTTTTTTCGTACCCTAAAGGGTGTTTTCTTAAAACTAGATGGTGTTGAAGGTGGTGCCACCAGAGGCTCGGACCACACTAACGCATAGTGATCGATATAAAACTGTCTGTCAAACTGTCTTCCATTAATCTTATAGATCTCTTGACCTTCACTCGTGTTCTCAAGGGCTCGTTCTCCACGATAAAGACTTATCAGCAGGTTTGAAAAATTATTTTTTTAAAAGATGCCAACCTACATGGCTTTTCAGTCCGTGAAGGATCTTATTAATCCAGGACATGGTATTCCAAGAGGTTCAAAAGCGAGTCAACGCGACTCTGTAGAGTTCTAGGAAGACGTTTCAGTCCTAATCCGAGAAGCTTCTTTTTTAATATTACCGTATTTTCCGCACTATTAGGCGCACCGGATTATAAGGCGCACCTTCAATGAAGGGCCTATTTCAGAAGGGTTTTCGTAAATAGTTTGCACCGGATTGTGAGAAGACAGTGAAGTTGAGCGTGTGTATGACAGCTAGAGTGCACACTGATTTTGAGTGTACAACTACCAAGACACACTCGCTCAACCGGTGGCAGTAATATCACTCCATAGTCAACTGCCATGATGTGACGTGCATCGTAAATCCCACCCCGTGATGACGCAATGACGTAATCCCACCCACTGTGTGTTGGCTCAGTCGGCACAGAGTCATGAAAGTGTTTGTAAACAAGTCACCCACCAGGTAATGTTCATATATAAGGCGCTCCGGATTATAAGGCGCACTGTCGTGTTTTGAGAAAATTAAAGGCTTTTAAGTTCGCCTTATCGTGCGGAACATACGGTACCTTCTTATCTTATTACCTTATTACCTTTCACCGGTTCCTGTTGACGTATTTACATGTTCTTCACGGTGTTACCAGAGCTGGCATCAGTCCCATACTATGGTTGATATCGGGGATAATCATAAGAAGTGACATAGACGTGTCCCCCCTGGGCGAGTGGCTGAGTGAGCAACTCAATTAAAAGGAAGCGCGTCAGACAGGGCCACCCATGTGGGGCTTGATCTCCTCGGGCCAGAGCGGGGTGGGCAGAAAAGATCTTAGCAAAGTCCTTCTTCGTGTTTCTTTACTCTCCTTAGGCAGAAGATGGATTCAGCACTGGCACTGACATGCCAGAGGGCAGAGTGACCGTGTGCTCCAGTTACTCTGTTGTAGATGATTCACCATAACTGAGGGGGAGACGGCGGGCGGGGGGTGTTTGAGCAGGACATGTGACACAGATGAGAGGACGGCAGCTTTGTTCCATTAGAAGTCAGCTATAGGAATCAGGGGACAGCGGGGGATGAACAGAATGAGCTCCAACCGTGAATCCAAACCCACCATTTCTCGAGGATTCCTTCTGCCTGAAGTTACCGTGGCTGGTCAGACTGTGGCGGGGAATATTGAAAAAGCCAAGAGGCCTTGACAGAATAAACTAGCTCTATCAAGGTTAGCATCGGGCCCTTGAGGAGAAGACTCATCGTCTCCTATGGCAACAGGGAGATAAGGCCGTTGGTGCCTATGGCGGAACTTTTCTACCGATTTGTTAACACCCAAGGACGGATGACAGGTGACAGAGACAGCTGCTTCCCAAGAAAGTACCAACTAGAAACATTATTTGCTTGACTCCAGCGCTAGAAAGAGTGAAATCATTCGTTTGTTTAGCCTCAGAAATGTAGCTTAGTTAAGCTGACTAGGGATTTCATACATTTATTTGCTTGTTTTAATCAAGACACTGTGTTTGTGTGTGCTCTCTTAACCGTATCTAAGTAAGTAATTTATATTTGTGCTTTTCTAGACCAGGGTCACAAAGCGCTTAAACAATCAAAACAATACCCAATAAAATATATACTTAAAAGGTCAAGATAACACTGAGACAAACACAGGAGTCTCAGAGAAGTAAAGAAAAAAACAATAAAAGTGTCTTAAGATCTAGTTAAAATCACAGCTGATGTTTGTTCCATGTTTACCTGCAATCGTCGCTATATTACCCTCAGAACATGGATTTAGATTATAAAACTACACAAAGTATCTTGCGATAGTTTTCGTCACGGGCGGAAGCAATTATCTATTAACCAAACTTTCTGTGACAGGAAGTGTGAGTCTGAGTGTGATATTGTCATTCTTGCAGACTTGATCTATTTTAAAATGTATCTGTGTTTGTTTTCCCATCAAATATATTTCCTTCACTGTCAGTTTTACTCTTATTGGTAGTGTCTCTACAATTGTTGACCTAAAAAACATACAGAATGATGCTTATCTTATCTTAAAGAGCAACTAATGCAAAGTTTATTTAAGTGACACAGTCAATTAAATAGATCTAAATAAATATATTGTAACATCAGTGTGTGTGTGTTGTTGTGATGTGTGACTCTATTGTATCATCAGTGTGTGTGTTGTTGTGATGTGTGACTCTATTATATCATCAGTGTGTGTGTGTGTTGTTGTGATGTGTGACTCTATTGTATCATCAGTGTGTGTGTTGTTGTGATGTGTAACTCTATTATATCATCAGTGCGTGTGTGTGTTGTTGTGATGTGTGACTCTATTGTATCATCAGTGTGTGTGTTGTTGTGATGTGTGACTCTATTATATCATCAGTGTGTGTGTGTGTGTGTTGTTGTGATGTGTGACTCTATTGTATCATCAGTGTGTATGTTGTTGTGATGTGTGACTCTATTGTATCATCAGTGTGTTTGTGTTGTTTTTGTGATGTGTGACTCTATTATATCATCAGTGTGTGTGTGTGTTGTTGTGATGTGTGACTCTATTGTATCATCAGTGTGTTTGTGTAGTTTTTGTGATGTGTGACTCTATTATATCATCAGTGTGTGTGTGTGTTGTTGTGATGTGTGACTCTATTGTATCATCAGTGTGTTTGTGTTGTTGTTGTGATGTGTGACTCTATTGTATCATCAGTGTGTGTTTATAAAAAACTCTTTTCATTGAAATATCGACGTTAGAAAATTATCTTAAGCTCCGCCCACTGAAAACACTGTTTTTCTGGAGATTAAATCTTGTTGACCATAAACACATCCACTCTGCTGTGATTGGTCAAGCATTTGTCAGCGTTCGTCATTAATCACTGGGGACTCGTTGTATAAACAAAGCGGGGCGTGATCACAGCTGAAGGAGGAGTGAAGCCATTATTACGTCATAATGGACTCTCGTAACCTCTCGTTCGTCCGTATTTAAACATTACAGGAGAGTTGGGGTTTCACATAAGTTGCTCTATAAACATCTCTGTAGCCCATATGAACATGACCATTGGATTTAAAGCAACCATCAAGCGTTTAACATACGATGACTCCAGATTTGACCATGAATGTAACTCACTGGTTCTATGAAGATCATGATCATCTATTGAACTTGTTTATTCGTGGTTATCGGGTGGTTTTAATCCTTGATTTGTTTATTCAGAATGTGTTTTTCCTTCTTGAGCTAAAAGTTTACCAGTAATCTCTTGTGTTTTCATCACGGAAGAATTAGAGGCCCTAACAAATAGGCGTAAAATAAGAAAACAATAAATAAAGCTGGTTAATAAGCTGTCAGTTTCTAATCAAATAATTGCGCAGTAGTCCAGTAACATCCACACCACCAGTTTTCAAAACAGTTCGGTTGCACAAGGCGAGATCCTCTGACCTGTAGTCTTTTTTAAAAGGGATAATGAGTCTTTTGGCTCCTGAAATGAATGGTGTGGGTGGGCCAAAGTTCAGCCTCTTCTCCATAATAACCTCTGTTGCCTTCCTCGAGAAGACAAGGTTTCCATTATTAATCCGAACTGTAAGCGATAAATATGGACATAAATCCCAGTTCAAATATGCAAAAGGCCCCGAAGCATAATCGTGCAACAACCCCTGCACTGAATAGTAAGAGTAAACAATAAGAAATGCAACACCAGCTGACATTTTGAGGTCAGCATCACTCTGCTCTTCATCTCTGACTCCTCAACGTTGCCCGATTAGCCGCGGTAGCTTTGAAGAGGCGAATTAAAGCTCCTCGTCCGCGCCGCTAATTGAGAGCGACGTCCGGAGAAACATATCAGCGACGTTGAATCTCCTTCCGAGACACTGAGCAGTGGAAACATGTCATTCCTTGGTCCTCGCGCTCGCCACCTCTGTAGCCCTGGGTGGTGGCGAGGAGGAGGAGGACGCAGGAGGTAGACAGCCCTGTGATTTCGGCCATCAAACACATGTCATATTCTTTGAGTGGGCAGGGAACAGAGGTGACCGAGGGGGGGTTGTCGCAGCAGACTATTGTGACAGGTGTGTGTGGCAGAGACCGAGGCAGGAAATAGAAAAAAGACTTGTGTTCCGTAGGGACTTACCGAGGGTGGAACTGTCAAACTGTGACAGACATACTGGACTCCTGGCTGCTATGACCCAATTCATGGACGATATTATCAATGAAGGCCACACACGCTTGTTTATGGAGCTAAAATGCCAGGGGCCAAACTGGCACCGCCAAGTAACTTGTGAGAGCCCGAAATATAGTTTGTCTATAGTAACTGAAAGGGAAACAAAATCTAGCAGTTGATATCATTCATTCATTTTCTACCGCTTTAGCCCTTACCAGGGTCGCGGGGAGACTGGAGCCTATCCCAGTATCATAGGCAGGGGACACCCTGGACAGGACGCCAGTCCTTCTCAGGGGACACAAAGACAGACAACCATTCACACACACACTCATACCTACGGACATTTTCCCCAAGTTCTCAATTAACCTCTGTATGTTTTTGGACTGTGGGAGGAAACCGGAGTACCGGGAATAAACCCACGCAACACAGGGAGAACATACAAACTCCACACATGAACAGGTTGGCTCGGCCTGGAATGGAACCAGCAACCTTCTTGCTGTGAGGCAAGTTGATATAGTGGATCTAAAATTGATTGTAAACATCGATAATAAATCTTTATACTTTCATAGGATGTTTTTTTGCCCTAAAGGGTGTTTCCTTAAAACTATATGGTGTTGAAGGTGGTGCCACCAGAGGCTCGGACCACACTGACCCATCGTGGTCGATATAAAAGTGTCTGTCAAACTGTCTTCCATTAATCTTATGGATCTCTTGACCTTCACTCGTGTTCTCAAGGGCTCGATCTCCGCGATAAAGACTTATCGGCGGGTTTCGAACCAAAGGTATTCATTGTTTGCACTTCTAACCTCCTAAAGGTCATGTCAGGCCAGCTGACCCCAGAGTCAGTACTGGCCATAAGACTGTGTGACTTTACAGGAAATACACATTTAAATCCTGCATTAAAACTCCGGGCAGGTTCCTGCGAAGACGAGGCAATATAAGAGCTAATACCAGTTTCATTACAGAGATAAGAACACCTGTGGAGCCGCCATTTCTATAACCTCCAGGATGCCCTCATGAATTCAAAACGTCTTCTTTTGTCAACCTTTTGTTGGCTAATTAGAAGCAGAAATGAATGTTACCGTGACCCAGTGAATACAGAACGGCGGCGGCGGCGGCGGACGCTTCCGTCCCCAGAGCAGCGAGGGATTGAGCGAGATCTCAGACGCTGCAGATTCTATAACGCTGTGATGGCTCTTGGCAAGATTGTATTAAGCCTGCGATGTGTTGCTAATAGTTGTTGACGGGTACGATGATAGCTCATACTGTGCCGCTTCACGAGACCAGAACCGAGACGATACAGCGACAGATCGAAACCAAACCTTCACCAGTTGTTGTTGTTTTTTTTTAACCAAGCACACTCCACGTCAGGTGCGCGGGCCGGATCCGGCCCATGAAGCCATCTAGAGCGGTCCATTCTCCGGTCAGTACACAATCCAGCATATCTCGACAATCCTGGAACGCACTGGCCCGTCTTTTGTCGCCGTGTTTTTATGGCAAACCGATTCCAACAGAAAGCTATGTTCTGAACTTTAGTTTCCGGTCACGATCTGGAAAACTAGCGAACCAGGTTGAGCATGTGCTGCACAGGATGTGATGCATTCAATGACATTATCTTTAGCCAGGATCGTATTCTCTTCAATTCTTAAAGCATCAATTGGATGAAAGATGAAGAGGCGACAGTTATAAGGTTTGTGAACATTTACTCTACCGTATTTTCCACACTATAGGGTGCACTTAAAATCCTTTAATTTTCTCAAAAACGACAGCGTGCCTTATATATGTGAACATTACCTGGTGGCTGACTGTTTTACAATAACTTTCATGACTCTGCACCGACTGAGCGGAAGACGCCGTGGGCGGGATTAAGTGAGATTAACAACGCACGTCACGTCATGGCGGACGGCTATGGAGTAAGATTACTGCCACCGTTTTGAGCGAATGTATCTTGGTTGTTGGGAGGGAAGTTGTCAGAACGCTTAATAAAGTTTGACTTTATCTGACTGTTTTGTTGACATTACCTTTAACACAGCTTTATCTAGTGGATGCATAACACAACCCCAGTCCAACGTTTGACTGTATCTTTTATTCTATGCGCCTTATAATCCGTTGTGCCTAATAGTGTGGAAAATACGGTTATACAAACAATGTTTTGTCATTTACTATGAAGAGTTAGTTAAAATATAAATGTAAATAAAGTAATATACCGTTGTAGAGGGAGGGTTGGCCAAAGAGACGAGGAGATCACAGAGTAAAGCAGGATAGCTTGGCTTTTATTGAAGAAGTCATAATTCTCCAGATCGTCAGGTTGTTAAGCAAGAACGAACGACATTTACTGTGTTGTCTTCCTGGCAAGCAAGTTCGTCACGCCTTTATTTTGAAAAGTATTTTATTTTGAAACGGCCCATCTTGTTTCGTGACGCTGAGCTTTACATCCGGTTTAATCGTTTTGACGCAGGTGTTGCATCTTCATTGAATTTCTTGCTCAACTTGTGAAAACCACAGAGGCAGAGTCGTGAGTGAATTATTTCATTGTTTGATGAATTAGTTCATGTTTAAAATAATGATTTGTGTCAAAATTATTTTGATGCTGTATGGAAACATTTTTATTTACATATGTTGAAGTATTTTGTTAGTTTGCAGTTTTCTCTCCGTCTATGTAAATGCAGGAGCTACAGTCAAGAGCCAAGAAACCTCAGTACGACTCACTCATCATCAGCACTGAAGACTTGAGCTCGTTGTGTATCTGCAGCGACGACATGTTTACACTTGGATCACATCTCTAAGAGGTCTCACATGATTGATGCTTAAAAAGCTTTTTATGTTGTTGTTGTTTGTTTTTACCAATGCCTGACACTAACTCTTAACTAACATGATGGACAACAAAAATCTTTCCCTTGAACGTCTCAATGGTTTTACTGGTTTTAAACACTAGATTTGATTTGATTCTTCATTTTTCTCTTCAAATCAATGCTTTGAGACTCAAAGAGCAATAATGTGAGTTTTTAAGTGCAACGTCGCAAACCGATAGCTGATCTCCCAGATCGTGTAACTTTACTCTCTTTGACCCCAAAATAATGTGTTATAAAAGCCGTTAAAACTGTAGTTTCACTGATCTGATGCACTTTGTCCGGTCGGCCGAGGAGCAGGTTTAGATAATGTAACGAAGCTTCTTAAAGCGACTTAAAGCAAAGACAAGGAACTCAAAGATTTAAAGGTGAATTGACTGAAAAACATCTGCACAAAGCAAATGCTCAAAGTGACAAGTAATTGTTTGTATTTTTGTGTATTTATTGTTAATCTGTTTGCATCCAACAGGAAAAAGTGGTTATAGGTTCAACGTGCTTAACTCTGACCTGCTCTAGTAGAAGAACTCACATTTCTCCTTCAAACTCTTCACTGGCTGCCAGTTTCTTTCAGGATCAATTTAAAATTCTGATTCTTACCTTCAGATCTATTCATGGTCAGACCTTCCATCAGTGATCTGATCCAGACTTACACCCCAGCTCGGGCTCTGAGGTCTGTGGATCAGAATCTACTGATGGTTCCTGAACTTCAGGACCAGAGGAGAGAAATCCTTCCAGACTGTTGCTCCTAAGCTTTGGAACCATCTCTGTGTTTGATGATCAACTGACTCCTTCAAGAAACATCTGTGTTTGATGATCTACTGACTCCTTCAAGAAACATCTGTGTTTGATGATCTACTGACTCCTTCAAGAAACATCTGTGTTTGATGATCTACTGACTCCTTCAAGAAACATCTGTGTTTGATGATCTACTGACTCCTTCAAGAAACATCTGTGTTTGATGATCTTCTGACTCCTTCAAGAAACATCTGTGTTTGATGATCTACTGACTCCTTCAAGAAACATCTCTGTGTTTGATGATCTACTGACTCCTTCAAGAAACATCTCTGTGTTTGATGATCTACTGACTCCTTCAAGAAACATCTCTGTGTTTGATGATCTACTGACTCCTTCAAGAAACATCTTTGTTTGATGATCTACTGACTCCTTCAAGAAACATCTCTGTGTTTGATGATCTACTGACTCCTTCAAGGAACATCTCTGTGTTTGATGATCTACTGACTCCTTCAAGAAACATCTGTGTTTGATGATCTACTGACTCCTTCAAGAAACATCTGTGTTTGATGATCTTCTGACTCCTTCAAGAAACATCTGTGTTTGATGATCTACTGACTCCTTCAAGAAACATCTCTGTGTTTGATGATCTACTGACTCCTTCAAGAAACATCTCTGTGTTTGATGATCTACTGACTCCTTCAAGAAACATCTTTGTTTGATGATCTACTGACTCCTTCAAGAAACATCTCTGTGTTTGATGATCTACTGACTCCTTCAAGAAACATCTCTGTGTTTGATGATCTACTGACTCCTTCAAGAAACATCTGTGTTTGATGATCTACTGACTCCTTCAAGAAACATCTGTGTTTGATGATCTTCTGACTCCTTCAAGAAACATCTGTGTTTAATGATCTACTGACTCCTTCAAGAAACATCTGTGTTTGATGATCTTCTGACTCCTTCAAGAAACATCTGTGTTTGATGATCTTCTGACTCCTTCAAGAAACATCTGTGTTTGATGATCTACTGACTCCTTCAAGAAACATCTGTGTTTGATGATCTTCTGACTCCTTCAAGAAACATCTGTGTTTGATGATCTACTGACTCCTTCAAGAAACATCTGTGTTTGATGATCTACTGACTCCTTCAACAAACATATGTGTTTGATGATCTACTGACTCCTTCAAGAAACATCTGTGTTTGATGATCTACTGACTCCTTCAAGAAACATCTGTGTTTGATGATCTTCTGACTCCTTCAAGAAACATCTGTTTGATGATCTACTGACTCCTTCAAGAAACATCTCTGTGTTTGATGATCTACTGACTCCTTCAAGAAACATCTCTGTGTTTGATGATCTACTGACTCCTTCAAGAAACATCTTTGTTTGATGATCTACTGACTCCTTCAAGAAACATCTCTGTGTTTGATGATCTACTGACTCCTTCAAGAAACATCTCTGTGTTTGATGATCTACTGACTCCTTCAAGAAACATCTGTGTTTGATGATCTACTGACTCCTTCAAGAAACATCTGTGTTTGATGATCTACTGACTCCTTCAAGAAACATCTGTGTTTGATGATCTTCTGACTCCTTCAAGAAACATCTGTGTTTGATGATCTACTGACTCCTTCAAGAAACATCTCTGTGTTTGATGATCTACTGACTCCTTCAAGAAACATCTCTGTGTTTGATGATCTACTGACTCCTTCAAGAAACATCTTTGTTTGATGATCTACTGACTCCTTCAAGAAACATCTCTGTGTTTGATGATCTACTGACTCCTTCAAGAAACATCTCTGTGTTTGATGATCTACTGACTCCTTCAAGAAACATCTGTGTTTGATGATCTACTGACTCCTTCAAGAAACATCTGTGTTTGATGATCTTCTGACTCCTTCAAGAAACATCTGTGTTTGATGATCTACTGACTCCTTCAAGAAACATCTGTGTTTGATGATCTTCTGACTCCTTCAAGAAACATCTGTGTTTGATGATCTTCTGACTCCTTCAAGAAACATCTGTGTTTGATGATCTACTGACTCCTTCAAGAAACATCTGTGTTTGATGATCTACTGACTCCTTCAACAAACATATGTGTTTGATGATCTACTGACTCCTTCAAGAAACATCTGTGTTTGATGATCTACTGACTCCTTCAAGAAACATCTGTGTTTGATGATCTACTGACTCCTTCAAGAAACATCTGTGTTTGATGATCTTCTGACTCCTTCAAGAAACATCTGTGTTTGATGATCTACTGACTCCTTCAAGAAACATCTGTGTTTGATGATCTACTGACTCCTTCAAGAAACATCTGTGTTTGATGATCTACTGACTCCTTCAAGAAACATCTGTGTTTGATGATCTACTGACTCCTTCAAGAAACATCTGTGTTTGATGATCTACTGACTCCTTCAAGAAACATCTGTGTTTGATGATCTTCTGACTCCTTCAAGAAACATCTGTGTTTGATGATCTACTGACTCCTTCAAGAAACATCTGTGTTTGATGATCTACTGACTCCTTCAAGAAACATCTGTGTTTGATGATCTTCTGACTCCTTCAAGAAACATCTGTGTTTGATGATCTACTGACTCCTTCAAGAAACATCTGTGTTTGATGATCTTCTGACTCCTTCAAGAAACATCTGTGTTTGATGATCTACTGACTCCTTCAAGAAACATCTGTGTTTGATGATCTTCTGACTCCTTCAAGAAACATCTGTGTTTGATGATCTACTGACTCCTTCAAGAAACATCTGTGTTTGATGATCTACTGACTCCTTCAAGAAACATCTGTGTTTGATGATCTACTGACTCCTTCAAGAAACATCTGTGTTTGATGATCTACTGACTCCTTCAAGAAACATCTGTGTTTGATGATCTACTGACTCCTTCAAGAAACATCTGTGTTTGATGATCTACTGACTCCTTCAAGAAACATCTGCGTTTGATGATCTACTGACTCCTTCAAGAAACATCTGTGTTTGATGATCTTCTGACTCCTTCAAGAAACATCTGTGTTTGATGATCTACTGACTCCTTCAAGAAACATCTGTGTTTGATGATCTACTGACTCCTTCAAGAAACATCTGCGTTTGATGATCTACTGACTCCTTCAAGAAACATCTGTGTTTGATGATCTACTGACTCCTTCAAGAAACATCTGTGTTTGATGATCTACTGACTCCTTCAAGAAACATCTGTGTTTGATGATCTACTGACTCCTTCAAGAAACATCTGTGTTTGATGATCTTCTGACTCCTTCAAGAAACATCCGGGTTCTCATGGAGCTCCGTGTCCTCTTGGCCAGATCTCGCACTCAAGCCATGTTTGCTTCGCGGCGCGTGAAGTGACGATAAAGAAGCCTCAGCATCCGTCAGCTCGCGTTAGCGAAGCCTGACATCGCGGCGCACGCATCCATACATCGCGACACGACTGCAATATGCGCGGCTTGTCAACGCAGCACTTTCTCACACGTCTTTCCATACCGTAGAAACAATCTTTGTTTATCCGCGGCTTCCTCGCGCCGGAGCCGCGGCCCCCAGGTTCAGCCAACCATAATATTTGCCATGTGGCCGTCACAACAGATCCGACTCCTCGTTCACCCAGGTCTGTGCACATCCAGTTAACAGGTCTCAGCTGCAGCGAGGGCACGTCAGCCCAGGAATGCGCTAATCAATCATATTTCACTTCAAGCACGCTCAGCTACACCACAGCCTACCATTATACGGCCTCTTCCTCCCACACTTCCCTTCTCTCGCCGGCCGATCCGTGGATCGGAGCGGCTGGAAACGCTTAATGAATGAAAGGAGACGCACACATGGAGGGTAATGAGCAGGTCCTGGTCGAGGGCGACCGCGACTCCGTGCTCAGTGCTGGAGCTCCTGTTACAGCGATAATGAAGCGGACCGCGGGGACGTCTGGCGAACGTAGCCGTAAACGTTCCCAAATGTGGAGGCGACGCTGGATTGCCGGGGATTATATTAGAACTTTTTGGTGGATTTGCGTGAGCTGGTTAGTGGTGTGGGGTTTGTTTGAATTGGGATCCTGATTGTCGTAAATCATTCGCAGGGCTCGGTCTGAGTAAACTGTCGACCACATTTGTACTTAGTCTGGAGTTCTGGCCAATTTTTGATATTCAGGCCTATGAGCTCGAACTAAATCATTTTGTGTGGTTTACAGGTTTTTAACTCTTTGTGTTGAAACATAAATATGCAGTAGTTTAAAGCATATATTTAAAGAGTGACGAATATATGTGTGTGTGTGTTGTTGTGATGTGTGACTCTATTGTATCATCAGTGTGTGTGTGTGTTGTTGTGATGTGTGACTCTATTGTATCATCAGTGTGTGTGTGTGTTGTTGTGATGTGTGACTCTATTGTATCTTCAGTGTGTGTGTTGTTGTGATGTGTGACTCTATTGTATCATCTGTGTGTGTGTGTGTTGTTGTGATGTGTGACTCTATTGTATCATCAGTGTGTGTGTGTGTTGTTGTGATGTGTGACTCTATTGTATCATCAGTGTGTGTGTGTGTTGTTGTGATGTGTGACTCTATTGTATCATCAGTGTGTGTGTGTTGTTGTGATGTGTGACTCTATTGTATCTTCAGTGTGTGTTGTTGTGATGTGTGACTCTATTGTATCATCAGTGTGTGTGTGTGTGTTGTTGTGATGTGTGACTCTATTGTATCATCAGTGTGTGTGTGTGTTGTTGTGATGTGTGACTCTATTGTATCATCAGTGTGTGTGTGTGTTGTTGTGATGTGTGACTCTATTGTATCATCAGTGTGTGTGTGTGTTGTTGTGATGTGTGACTCTATTGTATCATCAGTGTGTGTGTGTGTGTTGTGATGTGTGACTCTATTGTATCATCAGTGTGTGTTGTTGTGATGTGTGACTCTATTGTATAATCATTGTGTTGTTGTGATGTTTGACTCTATTGTATCATCATTGTTTTGTTGTGATGTTGGACTCTATTGTATCATCATTGTGTTGTTTTGATCTTGGACTCTATTATATAATTTCATTGAAACATTGACATTAGAAAATTATCTTAAGCTCCGCCCATTGAAAACACCGTTTTTCTGGAGATTAAATCTTGACCATACATTGTGATGTGTGACTCTATTGTATCATCAGTGTGTGTGTGTTGTTGTGATGTGTGACTCTATTGTATCATCAGTGTGTGTGTTGTTGTTGTGATGTGTGACTCTATTGTATCATCAGTGTGTGTGTTGTTGTTGTGATGTGTGACTCTATTGTATCATCAGTGTGTGTGTGTTGTTGTGATGTGTGACTATATTGTATCATCAGTGTGTGTGTGTGTGTTGTTGTGATGTGTGACTCTATTGTATCATCAGTGTGTGTGTGTGTTGTTGTGATGTGTGACTCTATTGTATCATCAGTGTGTGTGTGTTGTTGTGATGTGATGTGTGACTCTATTGTATCATCAGTGTGTGTGTGTTGTTGTGATGTGTGACTCTATTGTATCATCATTGTGTGTGTGTGTTGTGATGTGTGACTCTATTGTATCATCAGTGTGTGTTGTTGTGATGTGTGACTCTATTGTATCATCAGTGTGTGTGTGTGTGTTGTTGTGATGTGTGACTCTATTGTATCATCAGTGTGTGTGTGTGTGTTGTTGTGATGTGTGACTCTATTGTATCATCATCGTGTTGTTGTGATGTTGGACTCTATTGTATCATCATTGTGTTGTTGTGATCTTGAACTCTATTATATCATTTCATTGAAACATTGACATTAGAAAATGATCTTAAGCTCCGCCCACTGAAAACACTGTTTTTCTGGAGATTAAATCTTGATCATACCCACACCCACTCTGCTCTGATTGGTCAAGCATGAATGTTTGTCAGTGTGTCATCAATCGTTTCCACCTCCAAGGGACTTCTTGGATAAAGAAAGCTGGGCGTGATTACAGCTGGAGGAGGAGTGAAGCCATTATTACGTCACAATAGACTCTCGTAACCTCTTGTTCGTCCAGATTTCAGAGCAACTTTATAAAGTAATAAGTGGAAAACATGGTCATGAGGAGAAGTTACTGCGTCTTGAGAGAAGAACATTTAGAACATGTGAGTCAGGAGAGTTTTCACATTTATTGACCTTTAATATCCTAAAATAACGTGTTATAAACTTAACAACCTTTTTTAAAAGTGACTCTTGTTCATCTTTATTTGATTCCGAAGAGACATTTTGACAAGATTTCACAAAAAACAATGTTATAATATTTCCATGAAGAGAATTCCAGATGCTTCTGATCTGCATCCCGTGTTTCTCCCTGAACTCTAAACCCATGGTTTCCATCGAGGTAAACGTAAACACTGATAAGGAATGTGAAGCAGGAGTGTTCCAGGAGACGTATATCCACGGATAAGTAAATCCACTCCAGGGGCCCCGAGGACAACATCTCCACTGATAGGAATCAGCTTTCCTTCCACCGGTCACTTGTTCACGTCCCGGAGCTTTCAAGTGATCATGTATCAGCGAAACGGATCCATTTTCCTTTCAAAGGGCTTCGGTTTTTGCTTTTAATTCTCGGATCCACTTCATTCCAGCGCAGCCTGTTTTAATAGGAGGCGGATTATGTGGAACGTGGTCCCCTTCAGCTGTGTACTCTACCTGCCTCGCTCCTGCCTCCTCCTGCCTCCTCCTGCCTCGGCAAATGGGTTTCGCGATTTCACTGGGGATAAAAATCTGTGCCACGCTTAAAAAATCCAAACACTAATATTGAAGTAGCTTTTCTTTTTAACTGCGTGTCCTTCAGCGCTCACCGGGAGTAATGGATGCCGGGTTCGTTTGTAAAGTCAAACTGCTGGAGAAATCTCAGACGAAAAGACGACTCCACTAAAAGTGACTTTGCTCACATCAAGCGCCGCAGACTCGGATCTATTTGCCAAATGTCATCTCATCACTAGCAAATCATCAGGAGCCACGAGGACATGAGAAAACATTTGTGAGACGTTTGTCACCAAAAAAAAACTATAATAATTCAGTTGTGTTACATATTTTACTTGACTGTCTTATTTCTACATTACAAAGTAGAAAAATAGCTGCTGTGTGTGTGTTTGTGTGTGTTTTGTTGTGATGTGTGACTCTATTGTATCATCAGTGTGTGTGTTGTTGTGATGTGTGACTCTATTGTATCATCAGTGTGTGTGTGTGTGTTGTTGTGATGTGTGACTCTATTGTATCACATGTGCGTGTGTTGTTGTGATGTGTGACTCTATTGTATCATCAGTGTGTGTGTGTTGCTGTGATGTGTGACTCTATTGTATCATCAGTGTGTGTGTTGTTGTGATGTGTGACTCTATTGTATCATCAGTGTGTGTGTGTGTGTTGTTGTGATGTGTGACTCTTTTGTATCACATGTGCGTGTGTTGTTGTGATGTGTGACTCTATTGTATCATCAGTGTGTGTGTTGTTGTGATGTGTGACTCTATTGTATCACATGTGCGTGTGTTGTTGTGATGTGTGACTCTATTGTATCACATGTGTGTGTTGTTGTGATGTGTGACTCTATTGTATCACATGTGTGTGTTGTCGTTGTGATGTGTGACTCTATTGTATCATCAGTGTGTGTGTTGTTGTGATGTGTGACTCTATTGTATCATCAGTGTGTGTGTGTGTGTTGTTGTGATGTGTGACTCTATTGTATCACATGTGCGTGTGTTGTTGTGATGTGTGACTCTATTGTATCATCAGTGTGTGTGTTGTTGTTATGATGTGTGACTCTATTGTATCACCTGTGTGTGTGTGTTGTTGTGATGTGTGACTCTATTGTATCACCTGTGTGTGTGTGTTGTTGTGATGTGTGACTCTATTGTATCGTCAGTGTGTGTGTGTTGTTGTGATGTGTGACTCTATTGTGTCATCAGTGTGTGTGTGTTGTTTGTTATGTGTGACTCTATTGTATCACATGTGCGTGTGTTGTTGTGATGTGTGACTCTATTGTATCATCAGTGTGTGTTTGTACAAAACTCTTTTCATTGAAATATTGACATTAGAAAATGATCTTAAGCTCCGCCCACTGAATACCCTTTGTTTTTCTGGAGATGAAATCTTGTTGACCATAACCACACACACTCTGCTGTAATTGGTCATGCATGGAGGTCTGTCACCACGTGTCATTATTTCAGAAAGTCTTCACCTCCAAGGGACTCATTGTTTAAACAAAGCGGGCGTGATCACAGCTGGAGGAGGAGTGAAGCCATTATTACGTCATAATGGACTCTCGTAACCTCTCGTTCGCCCAGATTTCAGAGCAACTTTATAAAGTAATAACGTGTAGTAGGTGTTGCCAAAGTATTTGTCCAGAAAATGTTTAGTTTTTCAAACGTAGACGAGGTCTGAGAGACGCCACAACGACCGTTCGGCCGTACAAGAATACAAACCACTCTCGGATGCGGTTTGTAAAAAGCTGCAGTTTCAGGAACTACAAAAAGAAAAGTGGGGAATAAATGGCCTTCACTGGCAGATCCTAGCAGCATGTCTTTGTGCGGACAGGCCTTTAAATCAAAGTGACAAGTTGGCAACAGATGCCGGGCTCTGGCACGGCGTGTACCCCGATACTATAGTTCATTTTGGGAAGAAAATAAATGGACGTACTGATAAGGACGAAAAATGCAACCCTGGGAAATCTAACCAATGAGTGTTTTCTTTAAGAAATAAAGCTGATACAAAGCCAGTGGAAATCAAACAACACAACTTAAACACAGACATCTGTGACAACACAGTTGCTATTACACAATCTTTATGCCTGTTTGGAGACTGAGATTTTCCTATAAATATTTTTGGAGTCAGAAAAAAAAAAGGAAAAAAAGCAATCATATCCGGGCTGCCCATCCTCAAACACAATCTCCTCTGGAAATCATACTTTGTTATCTCCTCCACTCAGTGAGGTCGGGAGACTAACAGGAAGTCTATGCGGTGAATCACACCTCCCTCTTTTTTTTTTTTTTTGAATCAAAACAACCTTTCCCTCATCCTCAAACACAATCTGTTATGCTGCCCTGCCTCCCCTGATATTCCTGCGAGCAGATGTTTATCCCGAGCCTGTTGAGGGACGCGGGGATGAGATGGTTTCCAGCTCCATGTTAGTGCATCTTAAACACCCTGTTCGCTGAGAGATTGACTGGCAGATTCATCGAACGTCGACACAACGGGAGGCAATTTTTTTTTTTTTAGCTTAGATTGGAAAAGGATCTATTGACCCCCTCGGACAGCTGAGGTACACTAGCCATCTTTTCTCTCTTGGCCCGGTCTTTAGCCGCGAACACAAGGGACCTTTGTGTCGGTCGGCGCTGCTCCTGGCAGCTGTGGTGGAAGCACTCACCCACGGAGCTGCACATTTGTGATTTCAAGATAAAACAAGTCCATTATTTATCCTGCTGTTGCCTTTTTTACCGGACCGGTAGGAGGTCCATTAACCCGGCTCTATGTCTTTTGTTTTTGTTTGTGTATTTTTTTTGAGTTGGTTCTCTAGGAATCCTGTTTAATCCGCCAGCATTACTCGTCGGCGTCGTAATCGACCGGGATCTGATGGATTCACTTGACGTCACGCCGGTCTTACGCTAGCAGGCATGAGATTAACTGCAAAGTGCGAGTAATTATTATAATCACGGGAGAAGTCGGATACATATTTACGCTCGCGCTGACAGGACCGTGGTATCGATCTAGAGCAGGGGTGTCAAACTGGTCCAGAAAGGGGCCGAGACGGTGCAGGTTTTTGTTCCAACCACTCAAGCACACATGAGTTAACCAATCAGGTGTCGGCTTAAACAAGCAACACCTGACTGACAATCAATTGATTACTGTATCCAGACGCCTGATTGGTTCAACTCTATGTGCCTGAATGGTTGGATCCAAAACCTGCACCGTCTCGGCCCTTTTCTGGACCAGTTTGACACCTGTGATCTAGAGCATATGGGTATTAACTTACATTTTAGACTTAAGTAAAGGATATATATCTGCTGTGTTTACATCATGAAGGAGAATGTATAGGAGACGCCCGAGCTGTTCCAGATGTCGCGTCTGAAAATCACGTCGCATCCACTCAGCGTTACCCTCCAGGAACTCCATTTGGATTAAATGCCCTTTAAACACGGCGGTTTTGCCGGGTATTCGGTGGGATCAGCAGTCTTTGATCCACTCTCCTCCGTCGCCGAGCGCCGCCTCCCCTGACCTTCCGCAAACCCGATGTGACGTGCACCTCTTGAGCGCAGACAATTTGACAAATAAGTGATGACCGCTCACATTTTTAATTTAGAGGAGCGATGAAAAATTAAGCATGGCCAACTCCAGACCTTGATTTTTAAGCAGTCCCCCCCCCCCCACCCTCGCTGTAGTACCATCTATGGGGTTTACTTGCCAGCAGGGCCAACACTCGACTCCCCCGCCGTCCCTTCTGCCACTGATCTTCACCTCCATCCCCTCTCGCCTCTCCTCTCTGCCGGCCCTAGAACTAATCCTTAATATGCCTCTCACACAGACCCTGGCACTGGGCAGGTCCACGAGCTGATACGAGGGGGGGGGGGGAGGTTGTGAATTGTATCAGCCGGCGCTCCACAGATCTTGTTTTAATTCCTCATTTGGGACTTTTTCCATTATTGGACGCCGTCATCCCTCGCTCAGCATAATAACTTCTGAAAGGTAGATAACTATTAATAGCGTTCGTATGCGGTCGTATGGATCGCCTGCAGTGCTATGACTGGGTAATACTGATGCCTCCCGTGACACGTCGCCCTCAGCCGGACGTACAGGAATATAGCAGAGTTTGCCGTCTTTCTCCGGACATCTTGTCTATTGTATCATTAGTGTGTGTTGTTGTGATGTGTGACTCTATTGTTTCATCAGTGTGTGTGTTGTTGTGATGTGTGACTCTATTGTATCATCAGTGTGTGTGTTGTTGTGATGTGTGACTCTATTGTATCATCAGTGTGTGTGTTGTTGTGATGTGTGACTATTGTATCATCAGTGTGTGTGTTGTTGTGATGTGTGACTCTATTGTATCATCAGTGTGTGTTTTTTTTATGTGCGACTCTATTGTATCATCAGTGTGTGTGTTGTTGTGATGTGTGACTCTATTGTATCACCAGTGTGTGTGTGTGTTGTTGTGATGTGTTACTCTATTATATCATCAGTGTGTGTGTGTTGTTGTGATGTGCGACTATATTGTATCATCAGTGTGTGTTGTTGTGATGTGTGCCTCTATTGTATCATCAGTGTGTGTGTGTTGTTGTGATGTGTTACTCTTTTATATCATCAGTGTGTGTGTGTTGTTGTTATGTGTGACTCTATTGTATCATCAGTGTGTGTTTTTTTATGTGCGACTCTATTGTATCATCAGTGTGTGTGTTGTTGTGATGTGTGACTCTATTGTATCATCAGTGTGTGTTTTTTTATGTGCGACTCTATTGTATCATCAGTGTGTGTGTTGTTGTGATGTGTGACTCTATTATATCACCAGTGTGTGTGTGTGTTGTTGTGATGTGTTACTCTATTATATCATCAGTGTGTGTGTGTTGTTGTGATGTGCGACTCTATTGTATCATCAGTGTGTGTTGTTGTGATGTGTGCCTCTATTGTATCATCAGTGTGTGTGTGTTGTTGTGATGTGTGACTCTATTGTATCATCAGTGTGTGTGTTTTTTTATGTGCGACTCTATTGTATCATCAGTGTGTGTTGTTGTGATGTGTGCCTCTATTGTATCATCAGTGTATGTGTGTTGTTGTGATGTGTGACTCTATTGTATCGTCAGTGTGTGTGTTTTTTTATGTGCGACTCTATTGTTTCATCAGTGTGTGTGTGTGTTGTTGTGATGTGTGACTCTATTGTATCATCAGTGTGTGTTTTTTTTATGTGCGACTCTATTGTATCATCAGTGTTCGTTGTCGTGATATGTGACTCTATTGTATCATCAGTGTGTGTTTTTTTATGTGCGACTCTATTGTATCATCAGTGTGTGTTGTTGTGATGTGTGACTCTATTGTATCATCAGTGTGTGTTTGTACAAAACTCTCGTTTCATTGAAATATTGACATTAGAAAATGATCTTAAGCTCCGCCCACTGAAAACACTTTGGTTTTCTGGAGATGAATTTTGTTGACCATAACCACACCCACTCTCCTGTGATTGGTCAAACATGGAGGACTGTCACAGCCTGTCATCAATGGTCTTCACCTCCAAGGGACTCGTTGTATAAACAAAAGCTGAGCGTGATTGAAGCTGGAGGAGGAGGGAAGCCATTATTACGTCATAATGGACTCTCGTAACCTCTCGTTCGTCCAGATTTCACAGCAACTTGAAATACTTGTTTTCCGCGAGCGTCGATGCTATTACTCCATAGATGGGGAAAAGCTGCTGGATGTGTGGAAGATGACACACTGCTGGACGAGGCGGCCCGAGGCCTCGTGGCACATCGTTTACCAACAGGGAGCTTGGATCAATAAGGAAGTAAAAGCCTGTTTTATTCCTCGTCCTGGAAGTCGTAGCATTATTGCTCGACCCCGAAACTTGTGTTCGTCTATCACGCCTGAATCTCATCTCTCCCGTCCCTCCACCAGCCAGATGTTCTTCATTCATTTTTCCCAGACGCAGCTGCCGATGTAAATAATCCATGATTTCTTCTGCTGGATGCTGGATGGAGGCATATTGTGTATCTCCCCGTTGAACTCTCGGGTCTCGTCTGATGCAGGAAGATCTGCTTTCTTTTCCAAAACAAACTTGTGTCGATTGCGTCCACTGGCGACAGAATGTCTGCCTCAGTACGGTTGTAAGCTTTAAGCTTTTACAGAATAATATATGCCGTTACAACTTTCAACAATTAGGTGTGTCCCATAAAGGGAACTACACTCACACTCCTTCCTGTTTCCTGATCGACCTGCGCCTACCAGAACTAGCCATGGTTTTCACAGACTGTATAAGAGCATTTTGGGCTTGCAATCATACTGGGTTTTAGTAAGTAAGTAAGTAAGTAAGTCATTTATATTTGTAGAGAGCTTTTCTAGACCAGGGTCACAAAGCGCTTAAACAATCAAAACAATATTAAATAAAATATATACTTAAAAGATCAAGATAAAACTGATAACACAACAGGAGTTCCAGAAAATCAAGGAAAAGCCTGAACAAATAGAAACGTCTTAAGATGTTTCTTGAAGGAGTCAGTAGATCATCAAACACAGAGATGTTTCTTGAAGGAGTCAGTAGATCATCAAACACAGATGTTTCTTGAAGGAGTCAGTAGATCATCAAACACAGATGTTTCTTGAAGGAGTCAGTAGATCATCAAACACAGATGTTTCTTGAAGGAGTCAGTAGATCATCAAACACAGATGTTTCTTGAAGGAGTCAGTAGATCATCAAACACAGATGTTTCTTGAAGGAGTCAGTAGATCATCAAACACAGATGTTTCTTGAAGGAGTCAGTAGATCATCAAACACAGATGTTTCTTGAAGGAGTCAGTAGATCATCAAACACAGATGTTTCTTGAAGGAGTCAGTAGATCATCAAACACAGATGTTTCTTGAAGGAGTTAGTAGATCATCATACACACATGTTTCTTGAAGGAGTCAGTAGATCATCAAACACAGATGTTTCTTGAAGGAGTCAGTAGATCATCAAACACTGATGTTTCTTGAAGGAGTCAGTAGATCATCAAACACAGATGTTTCTTGAAGGAGTCAGTAGATCATCAGACACAGATGTTTCTTGAAGGAGTCAGTAGATCATCAAACACAGATGTTTCTTGAAGGAGTCAGTAGATCATCAAACACAGATGTTTCTTGAAGGAGTCAGTAGATCATCAAACACAGACAGAGAAGATGGTTCCAAAGCTTAGGAGCAACAGTCTGGAAGGATTTTTCTCCTCTGGTCCTGAACCGTGTGCGAGGAACCATCAGTAGATTCTGATCCACAGACCTCAGAGCCTGAGCTGGGGTGTAAGTCTGGATCAGATCACTGATGGAAGGTCTGACCATGAATAGATCTGAAAGTAAGAACCAGAATTTTTAAAATGATCCTGAAAGAAACTGGCAGCCAGTGAAGAGTTTTAAGGAGAAATGTGAGTTCTTCTACTAGAGCGGCTCAGAATTCCCTGCGGTGTGAATGCATGAGCCACTGATGACGCCAAAGAAAGCTAAGCTAATATGTCTTAATGCAACACCAGAATTACCTGCAGTTGTCAATGTTCATATCTTATTCTGTACAACATCCATTGACCAAAATAGATATTTGATATTCAAGTGATGCTGGATCATAAAGAGGATTGTGTTGCCTAAAATTCAACTAGTCGTTCCTGCTTTTGTGGCCAAAATCAAGAGTCGTTTACTGGAAAAACCTCTCTGACCTTCCCTGACAGCAGCTCGGTCCGTTCCGATGAGAGATTCAAAACACATTCACTTCACATTTCAACATTTTTCACTTTCATCTCCTCGCCTAAAACGCTTCAGTTATAAATATCTAGTTGTGTTTCTCCATATCTCTTGTAAACAAAACCAAAGCATTTTGAGTTCTGGACGACAAAACTCCCTTCGCTGAGTCAGCGTCACGTCTATTGTAGAATTGATTTGAAGATTTTCCTGATAACTTTTTAAACCTCGACTCCAGTAGTTGATTGACATACTGACCGTTAACAACTCTCTGACAGGACCTCATAGTGCCTTTAGAACTTTGACACAATTCTTTTAAAGAATGAAAAAAGGATAGTTTTTTAATTCACTACAGTCAAGAAAACACATTTTAATGATTTCAACTGAACATATAAATGCCTTAAATCAAAAGTATCAGTGGCTGAGCTTACGAATACTAGTTTAACTGGTTAAAGGTTGATCTAAAACTATTGATTCGACTATTAGTAACGTGACCCCAACTATTTTTCAAAGAGGGCCAATTGAAAAATGTATAAAAGTTCGGCACTTTTTTACTTTTTACCTTCAACAACAAACATTTTGTGCGAAAAGTTTCATTTAAATAACATTTTGTTTTCAAAAGAGAGTAACGAAACTTAAATTAAACACTCAAAGTATCATTAATAGTCATAAAGTGTAGTATTCTGGTCTAAAATAGAACTTCCATCAATATAAATGAGTATTTTTAATTTTAAAAAGAGGTTATTTACCAGTTTGCCCAACAATAACTCTTGGTTATTTACTGGCTACACAATAAAAAGGTTGTGTTCACAGGCTTCATCACCGTGGATTGCAACATGTGACTGAGGCCGCAAACCTTAAGTCCGTCTCTGTGCGAGCATGCATTGAAACTCTGGTCTGTGTCTCAGCTGAGGATCCACACATGAAAGCGTGGATCCTCAGCTCCTGCTTCAGCATCTCGTGCCCCTGAGCGAGCGTCGCTTCCTGCCCTCCCTCCGCAGCGACCGTCAACCACAGCGAGCCGCGGAAGGCTGACAGTGGAATGGCCGAGTAGGTGTCCAGGCAAGTCGAGCAGAACAATAACAAAACTGGAGTCAGAGGCAGCGAGGAGAAGAGGAGCGACCCTAATAATGGCCGGGCCACGACTTGACATGCTATGAAAAGTGACATTGGGCAAGTCATCCATTATTTATTGCCGAGCAGAGCTGGGCTATTTATTTTTTTCCCAGCAGCGCGAGCGGCGAAGGATCATGGCACAAAACAAGCAGCCAGTCGCAGCCTATCGCGCTGACTGTCAGCAGACGCTGGGACCGCGAGGAGGTGCGGAGAACACGGTATGCAGTGGTCGTACGGAAGAAAAATGCAACGTGGACGGGATTCACCTCGACTGACGCTGACGCGCCGTCCGACCGCTTGTCGTCTTCTTCGACTGTCACGGACAAGCAGGGTCAGTGTCAGTCTTCAGGTCCGGTCTCTGGGGCCCCCTCGCTCTTTGTGTCCCCGTTCAGTGATATGATGGGACTGGGATGGAAGGGAAGGTCCTCGTCGCATACTTGATAAACTGTACTGTCGCTGAATCAGGTTTTAAACCAGAACCTTTTTTACCTTTTGAAATATACTCAATGTATTTCCTCTGATTTGATAACAATATTAGTGGTTAGTGCTATAAAAGAAGATCTCAGGTACGATTCCTGGGGCGCCCGGTGTCCCCCACGCTGTCCAAAAATAGAAAGATTAATAGAATTATTTACGAGTCTTTACATGACCTGGTTTTCCATCTGGGTGTCCAGCCACTACCTGTCCGTGGGGTCCCCCCTGGCTATCTGAACCCATGTGCGACCCCACTGGAGGTTTAGATGAAACTATATTGGAAGGTGATTTTTAATATACAGTGGCGGCGCTGGGATAGCATCCATCCAGATTTGTTTAATATATATACGTATTTTTATCGTTATATTTTGATGTTTTCATGTTTGAATAGTATGTTTCATGTCATTCAAAAGTTTGAATTAAATAATTTTAAAAAAACTGACGTCCAAACAGGTGATCTTCAGTGCAGGATGAACCCATGACCTCAACGTATGTTAGCTTGTTTTTGACAATAGGTTTGGAAATATGGGCGTGTCTATAGCGTATATACCGATGCGACCACAATAAAATGCCCCCAAAATTCAAATTGAACTTTTGATCACCACAATTGTACCTGCAAAACAGAAAACCTCTGAACACTTTATTTTAAATATATATGAATCTTAAATATCTCATGGCAAATATGTTGCGAATTTTGTTTTATTTATTAAGGTTAAAGCTAGTAAAGCATCTTGAGGATTGTTCACGAGTGAAGGTAGCAAGAACACTGACTATTATGAACTGTTAATAATACATACCAAACTAGCAGGTTTACAATGTTTTGTCTTTAGACACATAAAGTTAAACATAAGACACATAAGGTGGTGGTATAAAGGTGAAGACCTAGAGACAAATCCTTTTTAAAGTAAGTAAATAACTCTACTTATAATGAGTTATTAGCTGAAAGTTTGCTCATTATATCTACGTACGAAGTGGCAATCATACGAAGTCATTAGCGAGAAATGTAACTTCTTATTTACCAATGGCCACAAATTGTTTCTAAATAAGGCACTTATTAATGAGCTGGCAGTCGTCGGACTCGGCTCACTTTGTATTTTACAGCGTTCACGCTAAATTATATAAGAAGCCGGAGCTGAATATTCATCAAACCCTTGCGAGGAGTCGCGCGAGCCAACAGCCGACTGACACATTCATCAGCCAGAGGCAGAAGTGCTGATCTAAGTGTGAGGTGGCAGCGGCTAATCTATACCTATGGATTAGCAGAAGTGTTCAATAGTTTTGTCCAGTCGACTGGATCAGTACGACTGCCCGGGATATTTATCTCCGCCATGAGCGGAGTCTGGACTGTGAGCGGCGGTGATCGGCACCGACGCCACCGGGGCATTTTTGGCAGTCGGAAATATGCATGACATCGGGAACAGATGTTGCACATGGCGAGAGCCATCAAGAGACAACAACTCTGCATCCGTGCATGAATATTTTAGACAGCTTACTGCTGTACTTATCAGCAAAGACACAGCCGGGCTGGCCAAGGACCTAGTCAATCTGCTTTTCAATTTGAGGGCACGCTATAATCAACACCAAAAGGAGAGTTCGGGAGGAAATAACAAAAATATGGACGTTTGAGTTACACACATTTCCTTGGAAATATCGATTTTGTTTGGAAATAAATGCAGCTTGTGTTTCAAATCTGTGATTGTAGCAACAGATTCACACAGTCCTGAGTCAACCCCAAACGCATTTAATATCTGTGTTTATCAGATTGTTATTTTCTGAAGAGGTAGAAACTGAACAAAGCTCGACTATCAACACAAACAACTTCCACCTTATCACAGGTCGTTTTGTAGAGTAACAAGTCCAAGTCTCGCTTTTGTGTCCAGTCGTGTCCAGTTTGTCTCCGATAGTTTCGAGTCAGGTTTGGTTAAAAATGTTTTCATCACTTAAATATATATATATTTAAACACTTAAATAAATAAGGTTCTTGTCAAAACTTTTATTTCACCACTTGGAATTAAAACACAGTGTATGGGGCTATTACTGTTGCTAAAGCTTTGTAAATGCATGAAAGGATAAGCAAATATATATGAGTATCTGAACAGAGATCAACTAATGCGTAACTCGATTTAAGAATGTGTTACTCAATTTGTAAATGTGTAATTCAGAATAAGTAAATGCTCAAATCTATGTCATGCATCACAAACGTCGCAGAAGTTCCTAAAAACGGACAAACCTGCTCTTTTTCAAATGTGACTTTTGAAACAGTCCTACTGCGGTTCATGATCGATTTGTAAATGTGTTATTCAGAATGCTTTTGTTTACAAATTCACATTTGGTTAGACATTCATGGATCCTGAACGGCGGCAGGACTGTTGCAAAAGTCTTGACTTGACTTGTCAGTTTTTATAGATTTGATCATTTACTTATTCTGAATTACACATTTACAAATTGAGTTACACATTCTTAAATAAAGGTACGCATTGCTGGATCTCTGTACAGATACAAGTATACATTTGCAAATCATCTTACAAAGCTTTGGTTACAGAAATAGCCCCATACATTTGAGACACTGGAAGACAAACGTTTTGTAGCAAAAACCTTTTACTTTCTCAAACCGAAATTTCACAGCTTAAGCTCCGTCAGTACCTCGGCCGATTTCTATTACACGGGTCACCAACCTTTGCAAGCGACTCCCGGGCCGCTGACCCGAAGGCCTGCCCACTTCAGGAGTGACGAACGTTGCATATTTTCAGAACGGACCCTCAGGCTAGTCCGATGGTCCCTGTGGTCACCGGGTCCACGTCGAGTCCTCTGCTCTTATGTCTTCGTCGATTTCGTTTCCTGTTCTAGGGTGACGGGGAATAGTGTCACGTCATCGCTCAACACATACTCGTGTCGTTCCAAATCTCGTGCACCCTGACGCCTTCTCCGGATGACGAGCGTATGGCGGCGTACGAGTGGCTACAAGAGCGGCTCTTACAAAACCACATGGAGAAAAATCCTTGAAAAAGAAGTTTATCTATGGACAAAGACTCAAGTGTTGTGTCCTGTTTCAAGGCTGGCAGAAGGAGGACAATAACCAGAAGATCTGCTCGTCAATGGTGTCAATCATGCGACTCGAAGATAAAAAGTTGTTTACCATCCAAGCGAGAGAGGAAAGGAAGACGGTAATAAATGCCCTTTGAGAAAGAAGCTCATTCCCTCTGGTCCCCTTTCCTGAATCCATTATCAGCCTCTGGAGCGACTCGTGTACAGTAAAGTCATGCAGATCGTCTGGACGTCTCTCACAGAAGAGTTCAATGGCTAACATTCCAGTAATCCACACCCTTTTTTTTTCAAACACAGCTTGAACTCCCGGAGCCTCAACCTCTCCTTGACCCCCTCAGGAAAATAATCCCACAACTCCATCCCCAGAGAGACTTTTATTACCGACAAAAACAGAACCCGCGGGTGGCCGGAGTCATATTCTCATATTAGGGCAGAGGACACAGATCTGATCCCGGTGTGGAAATATGTCTGTGCTCCACAGAGCGAGCCCTCGGGTCCGTGTCGGGCTTTAATGGCCGTCCTCCTGCTCATCAATCACATGGAAAGAAAAAATGCTTAATTGCAGATTTCTGGCCGGCGCAGCGGACTTACGTCATGCTATCGGAAAGGTGGGGGGGGGATCTGAGACAGGTTGGGAAATGCTGGCAGGTCTGGCAGATATACCACTGGCCACTAAAGGTTTACTTCCTGTTGAATTATGAGCTCATAGAGACACGAGAGTTATGGTTGACACAGATCAGCTCAACATTCAATATCACAATTACAGTAAAAGCCGGTGTAATGTTGCAGCAGCGTAAACTGTGGATCCCCCCGGACGAGCCCGGACTTCGCCGGATTGGACTCGTGCACGTCGGGCGATGAGCGTCGTCAATCTGGCCGCTAACGTAATTGTTGCGCGCGTGCAACAACGCAATCAAGGCGGTTCGTGGCGTCGTAAATGAAATTTACGGAAAAAACACTCCATGAAATATCATCCAGGCGTCGGCGCGATTTCCGAGATGAGATTGATAAGTGGTCCACGATCAGAACCGTTGTCAGAACCACGGCTCGGACTATTTCATCTCAGGCTTAGATAAAGGAAAATGTCACATTTCAAAATGCTACAAAATGCTAATTTGTACCGCTAACAACATCTCCAGACAGATATTGAGTTTCTTGAATCAGAGATTTTGGAGGCCATCCCAGCTACCCGGGGGGAGGCTTTGGGACACCCTGGACAGTTTGGTCAGCTTGAATACACCATGTTATCACGGGTCACTTTCGTAGAACTATTTAATCTCAGGCTCAAATAAAGGAAAATGTCCCAATTCAAAATGCTACAACGCTAATTTGTACCGCTAACAACATCTCCAGACAGATATTGAGTTTCTTGTATCAGAGATTTTGGAGGCAGTCCCAGCTACCCGGGGGGAGGCTTGGGGACACCCTGGACAGTTTGGTCAGCTTGAATACACCATGTTATCACGGGTGACTTTCGTAGGACTATTTCATCTCAGGCTTAGATAAAGGAAAATGTCACATTTCAAAATGCTTCAAAATGCTAATTTGTACTGCTAACAACATCTCCAGACAGATATTGAGTTTCTTGAATCAGAGATTTTGGAGGCCATCCCAGCTACCCGGGGGGAGGCTTGGGGACACCCTGGACAGTTTGATCAGCTTGAATACACCATGTTATCACCGGTCACTTTCGTAGGACTATTTAATCTCAGGCTCAAATAAAGGAAAATGTCCCAATTCAAAATGCTACAACGCTAATTTGTACCGCTAACAACATCTCCAGACATATATTGAGTTTCTTGTATCAGAGATTTTGGAGGCAGTCCCAGCTACCCGGGGGGAGGCTTGGGGACACCCTGGACAGTTTGGTCAGCTTGAATACACCATGTTATCACGGGTCACTTTCGTAGGATGATGGATGGTCCTTTTTTTTCCACTGGTTATATTGAGAGAGTCGTGTAGCGCCAGTAACTTTTTACTGCTGAAGGAACCGCGGTAACATGGCAGCTGTGGATGTCATTAACGTGTTCAAATCGACCGTTGGAGACGCAGCATGTTGTGCCAAGAGACCCAAGAGTGTTGCCTCCCTGGGATTCAAACCCTGAACCGCCAGCGTCTGACAACTACCTTTGTCCTTATATTACGAAATAAAAACTAGACTTTCCAAAACTAACCACCTTTATTCTGTTTTTAATAACAACCATAATATGACCAGAGTGACTAAAAGGGTATTTTGTTTTGGAAATAGAAGCAGGTGACGAACGGAACTATTACATTCATGTTTGTGATTTGTTTCAAGTGCACACTAGTTAGCACTTGATGCTATCAACTTGCGACATTATCCAAACTCAAGTCATTTTTGGTGGCTTTAAACACATTTCTAACGCTAGATTTAATCTAGAAGTCACGATACTATGTTGCTCTCATGGGAAAAGTCATTCAGTCGCCTCCTTTTTAAGGAAGTGAAAAAGTGTCTTGTCATGAAAAAGAGAATTATAGTAACTTATTTTCTCACTTTGAGCCTCAGACAGAACATGTTTCTTATTGTGACTCGATATATATTTGCCTCACAAAAACTTTTGAGAGTGAGTTGAGATTACAAAACGTAGGAAGCAAATGTATTCCAATAAATATAATGTTTTGAGCCTCTTCTCTGTTTGCATACTCTACTTTTGTGTCTTTGGGCATTTCACTGCAAATTTCATGGTAAAGTTTTTCGATATAAATATCTATAAAATTGATACAACTTGGTTCTCTCGCGGTCTTACATATGGTTCTCTCGGGCTCAGAAAGATGTCATGAACTTCTGTGTCTGATGATTTTTTTGAAATAGAAAAGAAAATAAAGAAAACGGTCAAGAAACATCAACTTCTTCCTTACTATTAGTGAATTATTTTCATAAGGATGGTTTTTAATTAAAATAAAGATCTGTAGCTTAATAAAAATAAAAAAAAGTTTCAGTCTTTTAATAGTTGAAAGTCCTGCCAAATTATTGTCCTTATTTTATCTCTTAGAAACTTCATAATTTCTTTCTTAACTGTCGTGTTCTGCCAAAAATGATTCTAGCACTCTTTTAAGTGAGTAGTAACTCTGTGAACGTTAGTTTCACTCACATTTTTTACGTAAAATATCGGTCACGGTTTTGTATCTAGTAAATATCCACAGGAAACTCCAGGCATTTGAGCTGGTAATTTAGTTTTTTTTAAGTTTTTTCACTGTATCCTTTTTCTTTGCGTTATATCCTTTGATCCTCGTTCTTTATACTTTGCACTTTGTTCTTGTTTTCATGAAACTTGCTGTACTGAACTGGAAACCCAATTTTCCAAAAGAGATCTCCAGAGGGATTAATAAAGTCCATCCATCCATCCATCCATCCATCCATCCATCCATCCATCCATCCATCCATCCATCCATCCATCCATCCATCTATACATCAATCCGTCAACCATCCATCCATCCATCCATCCATCCATCCATCCATCCATCCATCCATCCATCCATCCATCCATCCATGCATCCATCTATACATCAATCCGTCAACCATCCATCCATCCATCCATCCATCCATCCATCCATCCATCCATCCATCCATCCATCCATCCATCCATCCATCCATCCATCCATCCATCCATCCATCCATCCATCTATACATCAATCCGTCAACCATCCATCCATCCATCCATCCATCCATCCATCCATCCATCCATCCATCCATCCATCCATCCATGCATCCATCTATACATCAATCCGTCAACCATCCATCCATCCATCCATTTATCCATCCATCCATCCATCCATCCATCCATCCATCCATCCATCCATCCATCCATCCATCCATCCATCCATCCATCCAACCATCCATCCATCCATCCATCCATCCACTCGTCTACTGTTTTCTTTAGAAGACGGAAATTTTGGACCATCAAACCAAACACGATCCTTCTTCCGCGTCACTTCTAGATCTTCTCCGGTCGAGCTCCAATAGTCTCCACGAGCCGAGTCTCTCCATTTTTAATTGACCCCGGGTCAAATTGGGACTGGGATAATATTTAGTTAAATTATTCTCACTTCCTTCTGAATCGCATTTCCATTAATCTCCGATTCATGCTTTATTTATAAAGCGCGGAACAATTACCATGCAAAGCATGTCTTAACTGTCACCTCTTCCTCCCTGTGAACAGTTTAGTAAATATCAAACTATATTTATTATTAATAAAGCGCCGGCTGAAATGGGCCGCTTTCGTTCATCCATTATTGAGGAGCGAGCGCTAGGGTTGCCCCTCCGTGCGATGGATTCCAACATAATTAAGACCACTGGCTCAGGTCTGCGTCGGCGTTCATCTCAACTCCTGCTCTCCATCTGTGGGAGCTCCAGGAGATCCTCGGCTTCAATCACGGCGTCACGCCTGGTGACAGACTTAGCACAATGGTTGTTGATTTTATTATCACAGCACAACTGGTGGAGACCCCCCGCCGCTTTACTGCTGCACCCGAGCCCCCGCCGCCACTCATTGATAGTCGCACCCCCCCCCCATACACACACACACACACACTCCAAACACACAAATAAACATCTTTTGATTACGCTCAGGTTGCGGCGCTCGCTGATATCCTGGATGAGGCGGCGGCGGCGGCGGCGGCGGCGGCGCGTGTAGAAGTGAGCGCGTGCGTGCGACTGCAGACGTTTAGTAATTCGCCCGTGTGCTCGCTCACAGTAACCTGGTTTGGCTTCCCAGCTGTGCAAGCTGTTTCTCTCATCAACATGTGTTTACTGGCAGGGGACCCTTATGTTTGCATTAGAGGGAGGCAATAAAGAGGAAGGAGCGGCCCCAGGGTCTCGGAAAAAACTACCGTTCGGAATCCTCACCATCGTGTGGTCCGACCTTTTCGTTTGATTCCGCGGGAAACATCTGAGGCGACCACCGCAAACCAAACATCGCTTCAATTTCCGACTTCTGAGCCAATTAACACCAGATCCAGAGACACACACTTGCGTTACACCGAGGTGCGAAAAGAAAGATTAACCAGATGTCTACAAGGCCTGTTATTTTGGTTAATCAATAGAACCTTGAATGGCTAATGAACGACATCAAAGGAGGACGAGCGTTCGCTTCTAAACAGCCACAGGCGAGTGATGGACTGTTTTCATCTCTTAATAATAGCCGTAGCTTTTTGTTTAAATATGATAATGACGCTTCGCTCTTTGATTCACTTTAGCGCCGGCTGCCGTATGACAGCGAACAATAGACTCGTTTCAGATCAAACCGCGGCTCAAACAGTATATTTTAGGTCTTACTTCAAAGAGTGGAAATGCTAGAAAATGATCAATACTTCACCGGATCTGGACGAGCGCCGCATACTTCACTTTTAAGTCCCGCTTTATGAGTTTGATCTGGCACGAGGTACGGAGTTAAAAGGTTGGTTGGAACTTTATATCTTCCATGAAATATTGTCCACAAGGAATAGAAATGATGGATATCCAAGATATTCAATTAATTTATAGATTGTGAGGACAGTATGTTTTTGGTTGATCACGTTTTGTCTTTCGATGATGGGAAGAAACCCATGAAGAAGTAGGAAAAAGGCACAAAAAGGATAATGTACAAACTTTTATATGATTTCAAAAGTTGTCACGTAAACAATAAACTCCATAAGAACAACTTGATCTGTAAAACTTTGATTGATGTAGCTTCAAATTCATCTTGGATCCAGATGGAGACCAGGAAAACCACAAAAAATAATTTATTTTTTACCATATCCCACCTGCATTTTTTATAAAAACATTCCAGTTATTTTGCCAACAGAGTAGTTGGAGTCTAAACTTATTGGTAATGATGGTTAACCTTTTTTTATCAATATAAGACATTATAAAAAAGGTCAAAACCGTATCCTTAAATTGTTGTTTTTTTTAGCGCTTTTTGTTTGCTTTTTATTTATATCAAGTTAACTCAACAATTTGAGGAACACTTTCTGTAGAAGATTTTTTCATCAATAAAAACGGTATTTATTGAGCACTTTACCACTAAATTGACTTAACAACGCCATCTTTCAGAGACTAGGAGTAGAACATTGGCTGGTGAACAGGCTCAACATCTCAACTCTGACTCAAGCTCCGGCAAAATCTGTCGTCAAATTCAGTTCCCAGATCTTATTCCCAGTATGCCAGGGCTGCACCCTCCATGTCAGCCACTCGCCTACAACAACTATATCAAGGTAACGAAAATAGAAAGAAACTGGCAGCCAGTGAAGAGTTTTAAGGATCGTAGAAATGTGAGTTCTTCTACCAGAGCGGCTCAGAATTCTCGCTGCTAGAAAAGCGCTCTATAAATATAAATGACTTACTTCGTTACACCTGTTGAGGGTTACGAACGAACACTTATTAAATCTACGGTGAAAAAAACAAAACGACTTGTAAATAAAGTATTGTGGAAACACCAGACACGAGTTGGACTTTGATAGTGAATTATTCAACATGAGATTTGAGTTGAGTTTTAAGTGAATGTTTGTCGAAGAGCCAAAGGAAGTGAAGACTCACGTTCCATAGGGTTCCTTCACTTGAACCGTCATATCATCCTCTCGAGTCAGAAGCAGCTTTTCATCCAACTCAAGGTGAAAATATGAGGTTTCCCGACACAATGGCAAGAATCCTGCCTTTCATGCTTGTACGTCACGTTTTTTCACTTTATGTGTTTTTTAAACTCCATCACTCGCCGTCAACCTTGGCAGCGCCGTGGACCAGCGATTTCAGCGGGTTTGCCAGGAACCGCCAGTGAGCCGCTAATCGCTCAGAAGAACTTAAGAGTAGGTCAGAAAAAAAAAGTAACACTTTGTTAGCTAAAAACTTTCTTGGCTCGCCGCTCTCTGGGATCTTTGCCTTCTCCCTTCATCTTCGCCAAAGATGTGTTGAGCACAATAGATGCAACATGAAATGAAAAAACCCTTATTTGTTTTGTAAATGCGTGTCGCTCGGTGTAACGCTCTCCAAAGGCTTTTCTAATCACGTCTCTTCTCTGATGGATGTGAGAGCCAATCAGATGGCTGGAAAGGAGCCAGACGCTTCATAATTAATGGTCCGCTGATCCCCCCATTAGGGCCACCTTTGCATCTACGATCCCACTTTTGAAATACACGTCGCTCCATTACAAACGGCGGCGTGTCAACAGGAAGTCCCTCGCCGACGCCGCGGTCGCTCTCGTTAGCACGAGACCGTTTGACAGAAAGTGAAACTCTGAGGCGTCGTGACACGATTTTCAACCTACAATACGATTGAAAGGAAAAACACACCCGTGAAGACATCAAAGGAGTGTTTCAAGAGAAACGTCAACCTGATGACGACGGCGGGAAGAAGACGGCGACTCGTGACAGCGAAGAGCAACGTGGCTGGAAATAAATAGTGCGTTTAAATATCCGTGTTGAAAGTTTGTTTACTCGCGCAGTCGGAGGAGGGGAATCTGGGTTGAATCCCTGTAGAGCCCGTTGACTGAGGAAGAAAAGATGTCGTGACTTTCAACCACGTTCGGTCTCGACGTTCAACCTTTTGAATCCGTACATGGTCGCCACGATATAGTGATGTTATTATTTAAAAAGGTGAATATAATCAATAGCTGGTTAGCGCGGTCGCGTCATAACAAGAAGGTTGATGGTTCGCTTCCAGGCCGAGCCAACTTGTGACCTTTTCTGTGTGTAGTTAGTATGTTCTCCCCGTGTTACATGGGTTTACTCCGGACACTCCGGTTTCCTCCCACAGTCCAAAAACATACAGAGGTTGATTGAGAACTTTGGGGAAATTATCCATAGGTATGAGTGTGTGTGTGAATAGTTGTCTGTCTTTGTGTGTCCTGAGACAAACTGGCGTCCTGTCCAGGGTGTCCCCTGCCTCTCGCCCTGTGATACTGGGATAGACTCCAGTCTCCCCACGACCCCGGTAAGGGATAAAGCGAAAGTAAATGGATATAATCAATAGAAAATGTGAATTTTAGAAAAGTGGTCGTTTTAAACTTGACAAAATAAGTAAATAAGAAACACATAATAAACTGAAAGAATAATGAGTAACAATTTATTGACATATACTTGTTTGTTGTTTTTGTGTGTTTCAAGTCTTAAGTAAACTTTTATTGTGTGTGTGTGTGTGTGTGTTGTATAACAACAGACTATTAAATCTTAAAAATGTGTTAATGTTAAAAGCCAGAAAATGATTTCATAACTTTTTACAAACTGAAATATATGTCATTTATCACTTTATAAATGAGTTAGAAAGTTAGTAAAGAGATGGAAAAATACTGCAAGGTTCGTCCATCAATTGAAGTTGATCTCATAAAAAAGATAAAGACTTTTTTTTAATGCATTTTTTATGTTTGAATTGTTTAAATTGTTAGTTAAAATGACGTTGAATATTCATTTTGCAAAACCACATGACATGTTTTTATCTTTCTTTAAAAAACAATGTAACATTCTCCAGAGCTCATAAAAAACCCCGACACTGGTTCTATTGAACGACCCAAATAAAAAAAAAACCAACAGCCCCAGCTCTAAATGTCTTGAATTGAAAAGCTGTTTAGTGGACCCTCCCACTGATGCCCCTCCAGCCAATGGTGCGCACCCCGAGGCAGGGTGGAGGGGGTGGAGAGAGAGAGGGATGGAGGGATAGATGGAGGGGGTGATGCACTGCCCCCCTGAAGCAGAAGAGTTCTCTCCACTCAGCTCCTGCCAAATTCGGTGAACCCCTGCTACCAGTGTGACTGTCAATGCGCATTTCCCATTGGACCGAACGAGAGGACCATCCGGGGAAGACCGAGAGAGAGAGAGAGAGAGGGAGGGAGAAAGAGAGGGAGAGTGAGAGAGAGAGAGAGTGGACTGAGAGGAAACTTCATCACTGACGAGAAGGAGGAGAGAGCGCATCCGTGCGCAGCACGAACCCGAGGACTGGACTGTGGAACCCCCTCTGATCTTCACGCGTGGACTACCAGACGCAGAGGAAAGTTGCCAGAGATGGAGTGCTGACTTTTCCAGCCCTTTTTTTTTTTTTCTTTCTTCTTCTTCTTCCCCCTTTTTAAAGTGGATGCTATTGCGGAGGAGTCCCGGTGATATTCCTGCGGATCAACATGACTGCGATATACCTCATCTTCTGCCTTATGGTCACAGGTATGTTGGAAGTGGTGCTGGTTCTGGGGGGGTGAGGGGGGTGAGGATGGAGGGGTGAGGATGGATAGAGGGGTGAGGATGGAGGGGTGAGGATGGATGGAGGGTGAGGATGGAGGCGCTGCGGCAACAACCGAGTGTTGATGCTGCAGTGCAACAATCCGCGAGCGTGTGAAGGAAGTTTCTCAGAACCGATGCTCGAGAGGAGACGCGAGGCATCTCCGTGGAAAGAGTCTCTCGTGGGAGGAGAGGATGTTTCTCGAGGATGCCGCGCGCACGCGAACGGAAAGTTTCACTCGAACCCACCGGGAATATCCACGCGTGTGTAACGGCGTCAGGAGGAAACGTGTCTCGGTGTGAAACGGTCTTAGTTCACACCAGAGTTCCGTGGATTGGGTCACGTTGTTAAAACGGGTGTAAATCTGGGATCAAAACTTGCAATTTTGAGCGATTTTTATGGTGTTTCCATGAAGTCCGGGACGCATGTGGGACCAGAGCGCGCCGCGCGTAAGAGGATCCTGTGAAACCAAGACCGTGTTTGTTTGTTTATTAACAGGATAGATTTACGCAGGAAGCCTCACAATCTCATGGTTTAATTTTTTTTAAATCATCAAATATGACGCTTTATATACTGAACTTTATTTTATTAAGAACAAATATGTCTCTATATCTTTGCCTTAATCTTGATTTAAGCGAATTTTAACTGCAATTATTTGACGATAAATCTCTATATTCATCAGCAGCACGTGTTTTATTCTGTGGCAAAGCATCGCCTTCATAATGTGTTGCCTATAAATACATTAAACACTCTTTATAAACACCTGTGTCAAGCAGCAAAAGTTACCTTAATGTGCTGCCAACACCTTTGCAAGATCAACTAATGAATTGTTCAGCAAAAGAAGAAAAGCGTGAGTGTGGAACACTAACTGTCTGCAGCACATCTGCTACATTAACTCTCATTTGGCTCTCGCAACATTCACGCTCACAAACTGTTGGCTTCTCAGCACTTTCAGGGGTGTAACTAAAGCACCTTTAAAGATAGACCGGGATCTACAAACCCTTCAGGCGCTTCTGAAAAACCACCGTTTTGTTTCCTGACGATCACATGATCACATGATGCTGTTGAACTGATGCACAAGTCGGAGTGTTTTTTTTTTTATTACTTTCCACCACATTCTCGGGGTGAAGGGAGGAGGGGGGGGTGACCTGAACACCCTTTTTTTTGACTGACTGGCAACAGCTGGATGAGGAAGGGCGGTAGCCAGACAGTGGCATTACACCCCCCCCCCCCCCCCCCCCTCACACACACACACACACACACACACCAGTATAAACACACAAGCCGTCCTCACACACCATGAGAAACGGTAACAGCTGCACCAACCAGAACGTAACAGATCCCGGATCAGACTTATTGTACCCATCTCCCCCCCCCGACTCGCTCGCACACACTCGGATGTGCTTAAACGTATTTCCACGGAGCGTCGCCGCACTTTGATATTCCCCTGCATTTGCATGTATGCAGTCCTGCGCCACACTGACAATTTACTCTCCGCTCGGCTCCCGGAGGAATTGGATTCCACAGCGCATCAGTATTCCGAGTAATCTTCGCTGAGCTCTTCTTTGGAACCTTTGGCTCCGGGTCGCCCCGGCGTCTCATTGGGGCCCCGAGTTCAAAGGCTGCGAGCCCGAGATTACAAGTTTCTGCACCGCCGTCCTCTTAAGTTGTGTCGCCCGTATATATATATATATACGCAGGAATGTTGTGGAGGATTCCACCTCTTTTTCTTCCTTTCTGTGAGCGGGTCGTAGAGACCCTGGAGGGTCTCCGGCAGCTGGGCTGGTGTCGCTCAGGTGAACATGTGCTCGGAGCTAACAATGCGCCGCGTGCTCTGGAAATTGATCCGAATGTGAAGCTCTTAGTTCCGTAGGTGTGTCGCGACAAAGATGGAGGCGGAAGTGAAATGGATAGAATTTAACAGCAACAAATATTTTATATATCAGTAACAGGAAGTAAGATTGTGATTTTCTTTCAAAAAAGTAACCAGATAGCAGCTGAACCGTTAGCTATAGCAATAAAACTGAACCCTCAGGGAAATTCTTTGGTTTAGTCAGGCATATCCAACCTGGCCTGGGGGCCCCTTTACCGGCCCCTCATCAGATTTCATGCCACCCTTAAACAATACATGTTTTATTGGTTGTCAACAGAAAAGTGGATCAAAAGTATTTAAAGCTCTAATGAAAATTCCATGTTTGTTTAAGATAAGTTCTACTTCATCTGTAGATATAAGGTCAGAAAGGGCCACAAATTTGCACCTCATCCGTCCCCGCCGGCGCCGAGGAGCCCTCCGGGCTAATGAGGTTGTATTGGCTGAGAAAGAAAGTCTTGTACTTCAAGAACGAGCTTTTTTTCCTCTCATGATCGTCTCGGGCCTATTAGCAGACATTTTTCCTCGCGCCGCGCTGATATGTTTCCGGACACCGGGGCCCCAGAGGTTCTGAGAATCAGTGCATATTTCATGAGACGCCGTTTCTGAGGCGCTTGGAAATATTGTTTCAGCGATGGGGTCACGGATGAGATCCGGGGGACCGAGGACTCGGGGAATACTGTCTTCACAAGGACATGTGATGTTGAAAGGCTGGAAGCTGGATCCTGGTCTCTCTCCTCTGTCGCTCTCTCATCCCTTCTTCTCTTCCTCCTTTGGCTTCATCGCCTGATATTAGCAGATATTGAGGGAAGAAAGTGCCAGAAAACTTTTGTGGCCAAGAATCTTTTTTTTCTCGGCCCGAGAGCAGAGTTGTACGTATAGTGCCGACGCAGCAAAAAGTGAACAGCGCTGAGTCTCGAACAGAAGTGTCTTGAATTATTTAGAAGAGCAGTCATGGCGAAGATATAGATGATTCTTGGCCTACTTTGATTTCCTGTCCATGTGACCTCCGTTTAATGCTCGTGTTCCTGTCGTGTCGCCTGATGTGATTTGTTTTGTTTGTTGTTTCTCCACAAAAATGTAGGTAAACCAGCATAAAGAGTCATATTGTTTTTATCAAAACTGTTCCTCAGCTAGAATCATGACTTCTTATTCATCACAACAATAATAAACGTGTGAAACCAAACTAAAATCTATACTTCAGTTCTAAATACTAATTTATATCAACTTAAAACCAGATATTTTCTACTTGTGGGCAGCAAACAAACAATAGAAACACCATAAACACACACCACTCTTTTATAAAGTTGTGTTTTCTAGATGATAAAAAGTGAATTGATCATTAACTTAAGAGTTTGTCTACTCACAAGAAGACAGGTCTGAAGGTGCCTCTGGAGGGCAGGAGGAGAACTACAGGTAACAAAAAGAATATAAAACATAAAACAAAATGTTTATTTATTAGAGGTTTTATTTGCCTTTATATCTTCCATAAAGAGTAGAAAAAAACAAAAAACAACTTGTATTAATTGTGCTTTCAGTTAAATTAGCGAGGACTATGTAAAGAGAAATAAAATAGAAACAGCAATGAAAAAAGGTGCTCTGGTGCCCCTGGAGGACAGAAAGAGAACTACAGTATGAATAAAAAAATAAAACAACAACATAAAACAAATAGAAGCCACTGTGTATGTTTTATTTATTAGTTTTTATTTGCCTATATATCTGAAATAAAGGTAAAAAACAAAAACAACTTGTAGTCATTTTGCTTTTAGTTAAATAAGCGAAGATTTTGTCAAAAGAAAAAGCAGCAAAAACAAGAAAAGAAGCGGCAAAAAAGGTGCTCTGGTGCCTCTGGAGGACAGAAAGAGAACTACAGTATAAATAAAAAAAACAATAATAACATAAAACAAATAGAAGCCATTGTGTATGTTTTATTTATTAGTTTTTATTTGCCTATACATCTAGCACAAAGGTAAAAACAACTTGTAGTCATTTTGCTTTTAGTTGAATAAGCGAAGAATTTGTCAAAAGAAAAAGCAGCAAAAACAAAAAAAGAAGCGGCAAAAAAGGGGCTCTGGTGCCTCTGGAGGGCAGGAGTAGACACAAAACTCATAAAAAACAACTTTGTATGTTTTTATTTACCTCCTATATATCTTTAACAGGTTACAAACTAAGACAACTTGTTGTAATTTTGCTTTTATATTATGTCAAGCGAACTAGAAAGGGAAAAAAAGTTAAAAGAAAATGGTGCTTTGGTGCCTCTAGAGGGCATGAGGAGAACTACAGTAAAAAATAAAATCAAACAAAAACTTTGTATTTATGATACTGTATCTTTCAGTGGTTATTTCACTATCACTAGGTAACAAACAACTTGTTGAAATCATGCTTTTAGTAAAACTAGCAAAGATTATGACAAGTGAAGGAAAAAGCAGCAAAACTAAAGTTCAAAATGACGGTTAAGTATGAGCTGGAATCCTGGTGTAAATATATGAAAAGTCGAGGTGATTCTTTTTTTCCACTAATGTAAATGAACGCATCCGTAGTTGACTCAAAGCGCTAAAAGCCTGGAGTGTTTTATTGGTGGGCAGGAAGAGGCTGATGGATGTTCAAACAGTCGCCTGCTGTTCCTTCTCATCCTGAAGACCTCATGCACACATGCCACCGTCGTGATAAACAAAGATTCGCCGCCCGCCGCCCTCCCTCGTGGTCGCTTCGAGTCTGGAAGGAGAAGCTGGAATGAGACGGGGAACAATGGGATTCATAATGTTGCCTGTCTCTAATCAGCTCGCGGCGAGAAAAAAAAGCAGATAAAGGACTTGGCAGTGTGTCCGGGGGCATTGTTATCATCTGCCGGCAAATTAGCAGCAAACGCACTCTGCCACGGAAGGAAGTCAAAGTCGACAGGTAACAAACCGTCGCTGACACTTGACCTCTTTCGGCATTATTTTTAGTGCGAGACGCCTATCCTGGTTTTGTCTTTGCTTTCTCCTTGAGTCTGTCTCCTCACATCCTCACCTTGTCTTCCTCTGGGGCAGCGTCCGGGGAGGAAGTGACAAAGAGAAGGACAATGGAGCGCTCGTGTCAGCTTCCTGTCTTCGCCTGCGGTCTTTCTTCCTCCGCCCCTTCACCTCGGGGTGTATCATCAGCATCCAGTCTGCTGGAGACAAACTTGTTTACTCACTTGTTCTTCACGGCAAACACACTAACGGCGGCGAAAGCTTCGAGTGAGAAACTGAAATTAATTTCGTGCATGTCATTAAAACGTCACCTCGGGGGAAACAGTCATGTTCGTACAGTAGTGCCTTTTTTTTTTTTTGGAAAAGACTTGACTTGCAGTTTATCATCCGGTAACATAAAATTGTCTCTTCCTTCTTTGAAACCACTTCAAAGACCGACCCCCGACCAAGACTGGAGATTCTAAATTGAGTTTATCTTCAATAATTATGGATCTTGACCCTCTCCGGATCCTTTCAGATCTTAAATAACTCATGTACGTTATTGAAGTTAGACTTGGGTGGGTTAATTTTTTTTTGGGGGGGGGGGGCGTCGAGTGACTCACGGTGAGCCAACAAAAGCCGCACAAAAACACACACTAATGGAGGTCAAGGGTACACACTGGGGCGGACGATAAGTTGAGATGAGTGTTTGGCATCTTCGGGGCAATGTGCCCTTTCTGGAGTGATTAGTCAAAGTCCAACTGTCTAATTAATGATCCTCCCGCTCAGTCATCCCGTTCACTAGCAGTGGAATAACATTCAAAGAAACATGAAATCTTCCCAGACTGCTTCACTCTTTATCAGGAAAAAAAAAACCAGCGACATTGGATGCATCTCAGTTCTTGTGCATAGAAACGACTCAATGGTTTGAAAACCGAAAAGACCTTCTGAAGTTGAACAAAATGGAAAGATAAATAGAGTTGAAGCAGAAGTCTTTACACTTCGACAATATTGCGGTAATTCTCTTCATAGCAAAGCTTTTGAAAAATAATCAGCGGTATGTCAAGTTTATACAGGAAGCAGAATTATTCAGCTATAAGAGTGTCCTTCTACATGGAGGATAGTTTAAAAAAAACATGTGTTTCTCAAAGGTTTGTAGCTTTTCAATGGCCATCAGACCTTCTCCCACCTCTATAGCGTCTTCTTGAAGTTCACTTTACACGCTATTGTGTTCCCTCCTGTTCCTTAAACAGCCAGAACCGACATTGTATTAGTGACTCAAGCACAAATGGAAATAGCCGTGTGTGGATGCGGTTCACTCTCAACCTCCAGAGTACAGAAAAAGACTGCTGAAGGTGACAGGGTGAGCAGAAGAAAAATGTTTTTCCTCAGCAGAGATTTTTTCAAATAGAGCCGAGAAAGTATTATCAGGAGGTTACCGAGAGGTGTCGGCCAATTTGCCATCAGCTGAAGGCTGTCAATCAATCAAACCCAGGCAAAAAAATGTTAATGTTACGGAGTGTTTTTAAAGGCTCCACATTGTGGGTGGCCGTTGGATGTCAAGGAGGGGAAGGTGTCTATCCATCCTGCCGTTTATTTGGACAAAGAAGGCTGGTGTGGAAAAAAAAAAAAGTAGGTGCTCCGCCTGGGAATAAAATGAGAAGGCAGCAGGGTCAAAGGGATTTAGCTGCCAGGAGCCTCACGTTTCAGGTAATGGATACGCTTGTATTGGCGTAAACCAAACCTGCTGTTTTTCTTCCACTGAGGCTGAAGAGAAGGAAAAACAAAGGTGTAACTGACTGCAAGTCTTGGGGGGATTCATGGAAAGATGATATTTTAACACTCCGGGCTAAACATTTGATGTCAGGCGAGTGTGTAGCTGTGGAAAGTGTCCAGATCCTTAGAAAATAGGGCTATTTCGCCGCCGCCACATTCCAGTAAAGCTGCAACAAAAGCGTCCAAGAACACACAGATAAGTGCTTCCCAAGCTGGATGAGGTGAACACCCCTCCAGGAGGAAGCAGCCCAATCATTGTTCCAGCACATTGCACCCGTCTGACTGAGGCATCCTAGTGCTTGCGTGGATCCCAGGGGGTGGAAAGGAGGAGGAGGGTGAGGAGGAGGGCGAGGAGGAAGGAGAAGAGGTACTGATTGTTCCTCGTGCAGACAATCCACAGATGGGGCTGTGGCACGGGATGCTGGATGTTTGCTTTTGAAAGTCCCAGGCGTTTGCTTTGCAGCCGTGGTGTGTGGAACCCACCGGGGGATACAGAAGGAGAGAGTGCGAGCAGAGGAAACAGCAGGAAAAAAAAAAAAGAAAAAAGGGAAAGGGGAGAGGAGCAGAAGGAAGTAGGCATGGGTGTGAATATAGTGTCAGTGCCAGGGAGGGAAGACGGATGACACGAGCGCACAATGATAGGATAGTTGGGCAAGAGAGCGCTTAAGTCCTCCCCTGCACCCAAACACAGACGTATAAAGCTGTAGATAATGAAGAAGGGAGGAGAGCCCAAGGAAGAGCGAGGGAAACATAAAGGATGAGATTCAGGGAGCACCGTCTGCATCCATCATTCGCTTTGCTGCAGAAGCCATTTGTACCTATTGTTCTCTATAATTTGTTTTCTCAGAGCCAGGTGGAGTGGAGGGGATGACAAAGCTCACGGAGGCTTTTTGTTTGTTTTAAACAAGACAACATAATTAGACGTAGAGCCGACAAGAAAGGGAGATGAAAAACGTAGCAGGTAAAACGTATGAATTCTACGCCTTCTGGTTCAGATTCAGAGACAGGAAGGAACACATTAAAAGAAGTAAAGGGGATGGAAAGGGATAAAGGGAGAGGGAGAGGGTGTGAAGGTGGGGATAAAAGATGAGAGGGAAGGAGAGAAAAGCCCTCTTCACAGACTCTCTTTTGAGGTGCAGCCCAATGCTTTTCGGAGTCGTCGCCTCATTTAATACACCTGCCCAGCAGGAGAGGAGGAGAGAGGCGCGGAAGTGTTGTAGGGAGAAGGTGAAAACAGGGCAGCGAGATCCTCCTATCGCTGTCATATCTGTGATCAAAGGGAGAACCCGGCTTCAGAAGCTGTTTGTTGGGGAGGCGTCGTGTCTGCGTGAGGTCGGCAGTTGTTGCTCTGGCGAAAAGCATGTGTGGACAAACAATGAATTTAATGTCTCGTGTACTTAAAAAAACATTGTGTTGAAACAGCGACACACAGTTGAGCTTCTAGTTAAAAGTGCGACGGTCCGACCAGACGCAGTGGGAGAACCTATAGAACCATCTTTACCAAACTGTCTTCAAAAGGATCTCATTCCACTCAAATCAAAGTGTTCAAAATCTTCTGTTCTTAACCACTGCCATATCCACAGCTCACCATATCGACATTTATCCACTTGGTTTTTTTGAGCCAAGCATCCGACAGGCCACACAGTTTGAGAAACGTTCTTTTGATGAACCCTTCATTGAGCCCGAACACCCTCGACTCTCTTAACTGACACCACACAATGAGCAGAGAGTTCCTTAAAAGCCAATTCATACCCAGGCTATTGTTTAACTCCCCAAGAGCTCACATGGGGGGGCTTTAGTAGCGCCTCACTGTGTGTGTGAGTGTGTGTGTGTGGGGGGGGGGGGGCTCTATCTCTTTCAAGTTTTTGTGGGAGCAGCCACTGGGCATGTGACGCTTTGTTAAAAAAAAAACTGCCTGGCACAGACCAGTTATTTGATGAAAGAGGGTCCATGAGAGAAATCAATGCCCCCAATTCAAGCCATTACAGCCATGACTGCAGTGGTAATAGTGTGGAAATGGACAGTGGTCATGAGGATCCCTTTTGTACCTCCAGGCTTGGATTACAAGTGAAGCTCTCATTCATGTCCTTCCCGCTTGATTTCTGAAAAATTCGTTTGCCGATTTCAAAGACTCACATGATGATGACTAAGGGGTTCTGTCCATTTTTTCTTTCTGTTGGAAAAAAAAAGTGCTTTCTATCGGGAGGCACAAGGATGAGGCTGTATTATTCCTGGATCAATAGAGACCCTTCTTGTCCTCACTCCTTCCACCCTTCTCCTCTCTGATCTCAGGTAATGTGCTAACAAGCGGCGAGTTCAAGCACCGGCGCTAACAGAAAGCATGTGTGTGTTCACGGTGAGGTGTGAGAAAATGTGTTTGTTCAAGTGTGGATTTCAAGTGTGTCTTTTCACACCAATTAATTAATTGCTTTATATGTGTGCTTAGGTGACGATGGCTAGTCCGCGGAGCAGCTTTTTCTTTCTTATCTGTGTCGGCTTTAAGCCATTGTGGCCCCGGCCTCAGCAACCAAACCAACACATTAATGCAGGCGAACTAATTAGCTCTTGTGGTTCTGTATAGAAGACTTCACACCAGCGTGGATGCTAATCAGGTGCGGCTCAAAAGCGAGATTTGCACCAAGACATGGAGGAAAGCCAATTTGTGTGTATCCTGTAGATGTTATAGAGGGCCACATTTTTGTTTACCAGCCAAACCACGAAAAAATAAACTTTTCGCTGCTTCTTTTGTTGCACGAAATACTTTCGTACTTTAGTTAGCAAACAAGCTTTCAACGGTAAAATATATATTTTCTTTAAATGTTATACTTCAGTACAATGTTAGATGATAAAACATTACCTCCCTATAGGCGTATTGCGACCTAGTTGACGGAAGTGATAATGAGGGAAAATAGTTTTCGTACGAGCGGAAGTTTCCGTCTGTAACTTTCTCAGAACACTTAACATGCGCCTCTCTATCACTCCCGGCTGGTAATTAGAATCCAATAAGGTTGCCGCCTGTTGGTCATTGTTCCTGCCTTGTGTTTATCCTTTCCAGGGGCTCCTTTAGCTGCTTAATCTGCCGAGAAGCCGGATGTCAATAGGTCAGGACTCTGGAGTGTAGACGGAGGGAGATGCCCAGACAGTGTTTGTGGGAAGGAGACGGGATCAGGGGGATTGAGTCGGGAGGGTCACCTATCTCCTTAATATTTGTCTCTGCCGTCGCATGCTTCTTGTTGTTTCCCCTTTCCACTCTCTCCTCCTCTGCTCTTCTCTTCTTTTCTTCTCACTTCTAATCCGTCCTCTTGATTGTTCTAAGCTGCTTTCAAGCAGCCCCTGGGATGGAGGGGAAGGGGGCGGCGGAGGGTGGGCTGGAGACTGTTTTAATTAAGATTTAAAAGACGACTCTCAGGAAGAGAGATTTCACAGCCGAACAAAGTAAACTAGAAAAAGGTAAGAGAGTGAGCGGAAAGTTAAAAAGGTGTTTTCAACCTGCAGAGAAGTGCACGTCGCTCGCCCCCGCGTTCACATGAACACAGGCAAGACTCCGAGGCATCGGCGTGGCTAATCCTAATGGGATTTTTTTTCTTCTTCTTCCATTCGTAATCAAGCGATTCAATCTATATAGATTGATCTGGATCTTCCCGTGATTCATACCATATCCTGCGAGGTTGATACGGGATCAGTCGTTGCCAGCGGGCAAAGCTGAGGGAGTTATCTCCACGCTCGTCTCATGATCGATCATCTCGCCAGATGGGCTTTGGAGCCAGTAATGCACCACTTGTTTATCGAAGCTCCCAACTTCCAGCTCTGTGTGCGAATGTGACGGGCGAAGAAAGTCTCACACATGAGACGGATGTAATACACAGTGGACTCTGTCAATTGTGTTTATAAAGTTGGCTCCGTGTTTAAGTGTGGGCAGGCGTGGAGGTAGGAAAGAAAGCGCCTTGTCGAAGGGAAGGAATGTCACCAATGTAAGCATTCTGCTCGACGGATAATTAAAAAAGCTTTTCGCAGAAGGAGATTTCTGCGCTCAGTCTGGCAATGAAGATATAGACAGTGTTATCATGCAGTGGCCCTTCAGTGGCTCCGCACAAACATCTCTTTTGTGGAGTGTGAGTCACAGTGCAGCCCAGAAAAAAACGGCGGTGCCTGGAAGTTTGTTAACAGTCACGTCGCACACATCTGCCATGGCTGAGAACTATAGATTATTCATCCAAAGCCTGCAAACAAGCCCGTCACCCAGAAATAGACTGTGTAATTGTGTTTAAGCTCATGAAAACACAGACTTTTTTAACCACAGGAGCCAAGGTGTTAAAGGGCAAGCCAGGGTCAAGGAACCAACCCCTGGCACACATACATCCCAGCACACAGGGACCATATGTCCAAGGCTTCTTAGTCAATGAGCCAACACACCCAGCGTGACAAAGACCCATTCACAGCCGCTTAGACCAGTTGAATCCTGCGATGCCACGGTGAAAATCGGACTGAATGCAGCACTAGCTCACGCTAGTGGCCGTGTGAGGAAGAGAAAGAAGAACAATAGGTGAGAAGTTAACAGGGAATGAGGAGGGTTATCTTCCTCGGACTGGTGGACAAATAACTTCATAAAGCACTTTTAAGAGGATAAACGCCGGCATAATCTTGGCCTCGGCTTGCAGCAGCTCCAGCGCTTCCCTCCATCAAAGCCCCCGGAGACTCCACCAGCACACTCCGTCACTCACAGCCCCGTTAATAAGGCCAGCAGTAAACACCAGGAACAAGATGCTGGGATGAAAGATCCGTCTCTCATGTGCTGGCTTTGAGGATGCTTCTCTGCATCTGGGGGGACGTTGGTAGGAATGCATCTCACCGAAGTAATGCTGCCGCACTGCAAGAGAAACAATAAAGCCACCCTCTCGAAAATATATTTTGCGTCCCATATCTGTTATAATTCAGCTCTGGGGAATTTCAGCAGACAAAAACATATCTTCCATCTTAACTGGAGGTGTCGAGAAGGTCTGAGGAGCTCCTTAGGGAGGAATAAATTGCACATACTGTACTTTCCCACATAACGGCAATTAATATTGAGGGGAAAGGTCGAAGTAGACTTGTAAGAGTCAAGCTCATCACACCTACAATTGGTTTCTACATTTAGCAGATCAATCACAGAGGCACTGTCTCATCAGTAGGAAAGAAAGACATGAGCTGTTATCAGAGTCCACCTCGTAGAGGGGAAATGATATAATGATAATAATGAGGTGTTTACAGCTTACAGTTTTATTCTCATGCTTTTAACTATGGACATAACGTTGTTTCTTTCATCTTGTGAATCTTAATTTCTGAGCTCCCTGATGGGTTTCTATGACACTTACCAGGCCTCGAACCTTGATGGGTTTCTACGGATCCTCACCAGGCCTAGAACCCTGATGGGTTCATACCGATCCTCACCAGGCCTAGAACCCTGATGGGTTTCTACGGATCCTCAACATGCCTAGAACCCTGATGGGTTTCTACGGATCCTCAACATGCCTAGAACCCTGATGGGTTTCTACGGATCCTCAACATGCCTAGAACCCTGATGGGTTTCTACGGATCCTCACCAGGCCTAGATCCCTGATGGGTTTCTACAGATCCTTACCAGGTCTAGATCCCTGATGGGTTTCTACGGATCCTCACCAGGCCTAGATCCCTGATGGGTTTCTACGGATCCTTACCAGGTCTAGATCCCTGATGGGTTTCTACGGATCCTTACCAGGCCTAGAACCCTGATGGGTTTCTACGGATCCTCACCAGGCCTAGAACCCTGATGGGTTTCTACGGATCCTCGACATGCCTAGAACCCTGATGGGTTTCTACGGATCCTCAACATGCCTAGAACCCTGATGGGTATCTACGAACCTCACCAGGCCTAGAACCCTGATGGGTTTCTACGAATCCTCAACATGCCTAGAACCCTGATGGGTTTCTAAGGATCCTCACCAGGCCTATATCCCTGATGGGTTCCTTCAGATCCTTAACAGGTCTAGAATCCTGATGGGTTTCTAAGATGCTCACCAGACCTAGAAGCCTGATGGGTTCCTATGGATCCTCACCAGGCCTTGCTGATGGGTTTCAACCCACACACAGATCCTATCTCCTCCCTCCCTATAATTGTCTTCCCTGCATAAGCAGTATATATACTGGCTCCTCACGCTAGCTCACTTGGAACTGAAGAAACTTCTGGGGCATTAGGTGGCATTGCTGTAGAACCACTTGGATAACCATGACCTGGATGAATGAGAACCTACCTGGACAGATTTATCTATGACAATAAAAAATGAACCCAGACAGAACTTATACGTAGGAAAATTCAAATCCAGGTAGTTCGTACGGTTTCCATCATTCCTGCCCAAAACAGGCCGAACCCCGATCTACAGTTCCACCGTCATCACTCTAATTTCTTGCACAGAGCGCTTTCTTAATAATTAATCAATTAATTAGTTCACTCATTAATCATTTATTCATTAATCATGGCCTGATTTTCCAAGAGGAAGCGGTGCAATTTGAAAAAGCCTGACTTCACATTTCACTCTAATTATTCTAGTTTCACTAATCAACACTTAAGAAACGGAGATTCAGGAAATTAGTTTTCCCACATCCTTTTTTTTTTGTTCCCGACACAAAGCACGCGTATTGAGGTCGGCGAGTAGCCTTCTTCGCACCCGTCTGTACTCGGGAAGCTCTTACTCATCAGTAAATTGAAAAGACCGTAGAAAGTTCATTTTAATAGTTAAAGAATGTAACATTACTTTTTAAAGGCTTTAGTAAAAGGAACAGTAAAAGTGCGGCGGCAATAAAAGCGATGATTAATAAACGGCCATTTGAAAGTGGTTTGTAAGAACATAGCCGTGTTGGCATTGTAAATCATATACTTATTGTTTTCGCAAAGATCCATAGCTCCCCGGAGAGAGGAGGTAATTTGTTTAATCGCTAAGAGTTATGTTCTTGGACAGGAAGATCGGGCGGTTGAGAAATATCTTCTTTAATATAAAGTGAGTGTGAAAACATCTTCGGAGGTTTAATTAGAAGTGTTTTTGGATGCAAAATTCAATACACAGCTCAGTGGCTTCCTCTGAAGAGTCTCTTGTCAAGCGCTGACAAAAAAAAATTATGCATTAAATTAAAGCCAGCTCCAGCGAGATGGAGGCAAGTCAGGCATTAACCTCTAAGCTTTAAAAAGCACAAGTATTAAGAAACGCTAATGAGACACTCATTGAGCGTGGCATTGTGCTTTTCAAACACACAAATATAGCACGCCATCGCTGCCTCCGATTCCCTTCATCCCGGGCTCATAAACAAGGGTATAGATGGTCTGGATAATGAGATGCACACATTTAGAACATGACCAGCCTCATTATGGAAAAATAATATTAAAGGAAAAATATTAATTATGAAGCGTACTTCTTTCTTTCGTGGAGAGCCAAGGGGGTCTCCAATGGGCTCAATTAGGAAGAGTAGGCTGCAAATCCCTTGACTAAATTAATTGACACCCCAGGGCATTAGACCCTGAGTCCCGGCTCAGAATCAATGAGGATTCCTTTGTTTTTACTGTACTTGCCTTTTAGAAAAAGCAAGAAACCAGCGTACTAATGACAATATTTTATCATTGTATTAAACACAGTGTTACTTTTTTCTTAGCAGAATAACATTTTTAGCTTTCAAGGCTACTGCTAACAACATGTAATCTTATAGCTAACGTTAGCTTGTGTAGGCTTAGCCGTAGACAATACTAAAGTAAATACATTTCCAATGCTGCGATGTAGCTTTCATTATAAGCTGGATCTGGATCTGACGATAACATTTCCTTACACAATACGTGCCGAGACCCAGGGGCCGTCAACCCAAATAAAAGAAGAAAAACAACCATAACATAGCTCATATTATATAAATGAGATTGTAATTTTATGTTCACATTTATTTAAATATCCTTAATATTAATTAAAGACATTTAATTTCTAAATATATTTCAGTTTTAAACAAAATTATCAATACAATTTAACAGGTTATGTTTTGGTTTGAACTAGTACATACTATAATGTACTCAACTAAGTTGTAAGCTATTAGAAGAGATTAGTTTTATAGTGTAACACGTCCAGGCTGGATAGATATTTGTACTTCAGTATAGTAGCTTCATACAAATGCTCACCAAAAGTGAAATACTTAATTCACTGGAGATGCTTTCACAGCGAGCAGCTTTCGCAAACACAACTTCTGAGGGGGCCTCAGATGACTTACTGGAATGGTAGAGATTAAGAACACACAATTGAATTGTCATCAGTGGCAGAATTAAAAGAGTTTCTTATCATGAGCAACACATGTTGGCTCACAGTGTGAGGTGGGCTCAAGTTGCTTCATACATATGTATCCATCTCTTATTCAAGGAGTGTGTGAGGATGTTTCTCTTTGATTTGTTTTTACAACTCACTGCAGAGAAAAACATTTCCAAAACCGTCTGATGGCAAATCTCGCATATTAATCATCCATACATAAAGTTCTGCACTCCCATGTCAAATGTTATTTTCTTCTACTAAAGGCTGTCAAGCTGAAGCCGGAGCTTTTTCAAACGGCCCGACATTAATGATTTAAAAGCACAGTAAATTGCACTGAAAGGGTTTTCATCTAAACAGAAGCGGAGATTCGCATTTGAGAGGAAAAAAATATTGAAATTCAGAACGAGTAAATACGAGGGTGGGTGATCCGGGGGGGGGAACATTTGGGACGTAAGAAGAAACCGTGACACAGATCCAGACTCACTCAAACCACATCCAGTCGCCACTGCTGGCTGACGTGTGCAGACATCTTCATACCATGTCCACAGTTCCCACCCAGTTGTCTCGCTTCTGTCCATGGCTTCTTCCTCGCTGTCCTCCTGCCAGCCCAGCCAGTCACTTGCTATCTGTCGACATGGAGTCTTTGGCTCTTGGCTCTTTGGCTCTTGACTTGAGAGTGTGTGTGTGTGGGGGGGGGGGCTATTTAGAAGCTAGAATTATATGCAGAGAGAGATGCTTCTTCCCCAGCAGAGACCCTAAAGATATGGGACTGTGACAGCGAGAGTGTGTACAAAAATGAGTGTATTTATGGCACATTGTCAGGCACTGCGGTATGGTGACTGCGCAAACCATTCAAATGTGCTCACATACTGTCATATCAGCACTCTTGGTCTCTTCCCCCGGCCTCACCCCTTTTTTTCCCCCCGCACTTCTTCCCGTCCTTGTGTGCACACCACTCTATTACTCCAGCCATTGCATCTGTTGTGGAAGGTGCCCTGGGAGAGAGCGCTCCCGCATCTGCCTGCCCATGCGATCCCTCTCGCTGCCGCCCTGTTGTGTTCAGTGGCCTATTCCAGCAGAGTAATACCCCATGGTGACAGCCTCGGAGGCACTGATTACAGCTTTCCATCAATCCCCCCTCAGTCTCACTCCATTTCAATTGCAACCTGACAGCAGCCCACTTTTTCCATTTTTACCTCACCTTAGTTATTCCAGGCTTTATAACACGTAGTGACTTTTTTTTTTTTCTTCTTCCTCCTCTTCCTGCTTTCTTGGGAGTTGTGATGATAAACCGACACGTACTCCTTGTGATTTTCACACCAGGGATGCCGGGAGCGGGAGAAAAAAGTGAGGATGAGGGGAAGAGGAGAGGAAGCTAAAGTTCAAGATGGATGCTGGCAAGAGATGACAGTTGACATGGCGCACGAGAAAAACAGCGTGACTGTGGAAGGAGGAAATCCGCCACTAGTAACACGCAGTGAAAATAGTGGAAAAATATCCGACTGGAGAACTTCAAGGTGATCCTAAGATCATGGTCTTCACTTCTGAACTTACTAAATCTAACACGGGCGGAAAATGGAATCGATGCATTTCTGTTCTATTGATTATTACTTTCTGAAAGTTGCTATATTTTGAAAAAAGATGCCGTTTTCTTTGGAGTAACATTAGACTATTGACGCTGGTTTCCGTCAAGTGAACTAAACCCTTGAACAAGTACATATGAAAGAATCTTAATATGACTTATTTCTACTGTTTCTATCTGAAGGTCGGCCATGAATACCAACATTAAACTGGTCTGCGGTGCAAAAAAAAAAAGGTTGGGAACCGCTGCCCTGAGGACGTCCCATCACAGAGAATTTCACCCCAGAGTAATGCTGATGGAACCAAACACTAACCAAGTCTTTTACAATGTCGACAATACTGATATATTTTAGCCAAAAGCTATTTTTCTAAGAAAGTTGTCGGGCAAAGTGCACAAGTTTTAAAAAAAAATACTGGTCCGTGTCCCTGTTCACCAATAGACTCTTTTGGGTTTTGCATTCCAGAGTAACCAAGCAACTCAATAACAATAATAATAAGTAACACAAAAACACATTTTGTCACTAATAGTTGTATCAGTTTTCTTTGCTTGTTTACACTGAGAACATGAGCAGTTGTGGTCGGTAGCCGCACAAGTAAACCAAAAAAATCCAAACACGACAGTAAAATCACTCCTGTGAGCACAAACCAATATTGAAAACTTATTTTAGGGTTTCGCGCCAGCATACCGTCTCTTGGAGGTAACTAGAAGAAAAATAAACCATCAAGACATTTTTCGTGATGGAATAATGAATATAATAAAAAGGAAAGTGAGGGAAGACGGTGGAGATTTTCTTTGGGGGGGTGAAATACCCTTGGCTCAGGGGGTGGGGGGGCAGTGCACGGAGGGTAAGCCAGTCCACCCTTTAAAAAGGGGTCTAGTCCTGAGCCAAGATTTCCCACAATAGAATAAAAGCTGAAAGAGGTTGCTAGGAGGATTAAACTCCAGCGAAACTGCTCTTAAAAAGCGGTTAGACTGCAATTTGGGCAGAAAAAATGCAGAATAGGAAAAAAGGGAGTGGGTGAGAGGGCAGCTGGAATGCAACGTGGGAGAGAGCAGATTTAAGAGAGGTCAGTCAGTATTAAGGTATGAGAGAGAAGGCCATCTGGGAAAACATAAGCTAAAGCTGTTTGAAACGGCTCGTGTCAAAGGAAAACAGAGATGCTCACACATGCGGAGCGAGGAGTGGGTGCCGCGCTGCCAAGGGTTGGTGGGTGGTATGTGTTGTCGGTTCCCCTTCGAGCCTTCACAAGTTTGGGTAGGACTCCTAGTAATGAGCTTAGCAGCCAGATCAAACATGCGATGGGTGCTCGGGGTCCCCCTCCGGGACCCACTCTTCGGTCCGACTACTTCCACGCCACTTTCCGTCCGTACACAACGCACATGAGTACACACACATGCATGGGGAGACAAAAGAGGCTGACTGGAAACAAAGGGATAATAATTCCATACAGAGAGAAACGGAGCTCGTATTCCGCTGCCCGATTTAGAAGTCTTATCGAGACACGGCACAATAGATGGCATTTGGGGAGAGGGCTTGTTTATTCCAAGCATGACACTTTTTTTTGCCAATTGCCTTGTTTTTGTGCTGTGGTTTTTGTCTGTTTTTCTGTTCATTTTCTCCAATCATTCACGGAGGAAACTCACCAGCTGGGTGAAGCACTTGGCCACCGACATCGCTGGAAGAATGGCAAGAAGATATGAAGCTGTATTTTTTTTTTTAAGGTTTTGAATTATTACTGCACGGAGCAAATCGTCCCGTCAAAGTCGAGAGCGCTTGTATTTATAGAGCTTACGGGACTGAATAGTGAATCGGGAATGAGTGTTGGCCTCTTTGAGATACTCTACTTCCACATTGAAGCGTCAATCGCCAAAACCAGACCTGGCGTGGGCAAGGTGTTGTCTCGGGGGCCACATGTGGAGTCAAAGATAACATGTTCTTAACTTATCTAGTAATACGTTCCTTTTAGAGAAACAAGGATTTTTACCTGAAAAACGTCTGTATACAAGTCTGTATTTAAAGCTTGTTTTTAGCGGATGCTGCTAGGCTATTTGCTAAGCTAGCTGCTAGGGCATCAGCCTACACTGACAGGAAGTACTCTGGGTCTGTATATTAATGTGTATTTATCAGGAATGTTGGCCTAGCAGCTAGCCTAGCAAATAGCCTAGCATCATCTCCTAAAAACAAGCTTAAAAGACAGACTTGTTTAAGATTTTCCTGAACAATTCTTCTCGTCGAGGCATCAATACAAGATGGACGTTATGGACGATAAGTACTGTGGTATTTGGATGTTTTTAAGTGCGACATTGAGCTAGATTAACCCGAGCTGCTTTCGCTACATTAAAATGAATAAACATTTTTGCCTGTTGCTCAAAAACGGAACAGATTAATCTAAAAAATAATCGCTACCCTTGTCAGGCGAGTAGAAAATAAATGAAGTTTGAATTTTGAGTAAATTAACCCTTAAATATGATTTATTTGTTTTTATTTTATCTTGTTATTGTTTTAGTTTCCCCTTCCTATAGAGGTAATCTTCCATCGCCCTTTCTTTTAACCCTGAACGGAAAGATTATGGTAGATTATCTTTGCAGCGGCCGTGACTTGCGAGACTTTAGCTTCATGGCACACAAACACAAACGCAGAGAGTGACCGGCTCAATCTACTCCTATCAAGGCAGATGTCGAGCGGTGGATGGATCATTCCTGACATCTGTCCGTCTCCTGATCCCTTCCCGATGTGAGTGTATCTCTATCAGGCGAAGGAGGGAGAGCGCGGGCGACGCCGGGGTCACGGCAAAGCTCTTTAACCGGCCGCGGCCGAGCCTGAGAGGCTGCTTTGCATTAAACTGTGACGATGTGACAGAAACAGCAAAGTCACTGTGTCAAAAGGAACGGCTAAATGTGCCTCCCGGTGCCTATTAACGCTTCCCCACCCTCTTCACACGTTTACTCCCGTGCACAAGTATGACATAAACACACTGCGTCTGACAGCAAACACGTTTAAAGGAACACACGCAGACCAACTCAGCCTCGTGCACATCCCTGGGCGTGAAATCATATTCCACTTTGAGAAATCCGGATTAGAACGTTTCAGGCCAAATGTGTTCTGACCTTGTTACGGAGGGTTGAGACTTCACGCCGGGGAAGGTAAAGCAGAAATGTTGTTCTCTAAAGCCCTGTGTACACGCAAGAGTGCGACACTTTCACCGGTAAATATGAAAGTATTTCACGAATGAAAGAACTGCTTTTGCAGTTACTGCACATTTGCACATGTTTATCTAAGATATGTGTAGAAATAATGAACGAAAATGCCTGGAATACGATGGAAAAACTTAAAAACCAAATGTATGAAAGGGTCGTAATGACTTGAAATTACCAGAAATACAGTAATACACGATTTAAAGAATCAAATTGTGTATTACTTGTATGATGGACAAAACAGGAAGTAAATGCTAGAAAAAAAAACTACTAAAAAGGACAAATGTTATTAATATTATTGTGTTTTAGAGAAAAGTACATGACCTAGTTTTATTTTTTCACTAAATGTTGCCTAAATACAAATTGTAAACAAGGAAGGAGGTGAAAATACTAGTTGTTTTATTTAGAGAAAATCTTTTGACATATGTGACAGTGAACGATGAGTTAATTCTTGCCAAGAAAACTTTGCTCAAATCAAGACATTTTTCTCTTTCTCTGGAAATGAATCACTTCTCTCCTCCGCCGTTCTGCCTCCTCTTCCACCCTTTTGTCTCGCCCTCCTGCTCCCCCCTCATCAGAAATATATTCATGTAATTAAACTGCTAATACACCGTCAACGAATTGTCTAATTCAGCAAGGAGGAATTAAAGGAATCTGGCATGAGTCATTAGCCAGTTGAGATGTTCTGTTGAGCGTTTTCAAACAGGGATCCGGAGAGCAATGAATCACTGGTACGGCGCTAAGACGTTCGCTACGGCACATGCACTCTATATTTGTATCGCCGCATATGAATGTGTGTGAAGTTAATTGCAAATTGCCGGCATAAGAAATGGTGTGTGGGTGAGCGAGGGAAGAAATTCAATGTTGGTAATCCATCTAAACAATCAGGCAATGCTGTGAATTATTATGCATTGTAAACATTTAGATACTCGGGGCAAGATACTTAATTGCAATCAATGTTTGTTTTGTTGCGATTACGAGTGAAAAAATCTCTAACTGGCGCCGGATGCCGTCGACGGCCTATAAAAGAGACGGTTTGGAGGGGAGATAGACAGACGGCGCGATGGATTCTTTTGTGGCCGTCACTGCGAGTTGTCAGCCGCTGCTAAACGCTTAACAGCCGATCCCCGACTCAACTTGTGTATTTACGGCTTGTTTGGCGAGGGACGGGGTAACGGGACGGAGGACTCACGTTTATGACGAGCTCACTGTTTGGCAGCTTTAATTGTGCCGGTGGGTGTTAGCAGGGACTGGGGTACAGGGGGGGGTGTTCACCCTGAAATGAAGTAGATAATTGACTACGGAATAAACACTCAACTTTGTGAGCCTCTTTCAAACCGGAATGAAGTGCTGGGAAGAATGGAGGGGTTGAGGGGCTGAAAAGGGTGAGAGGGAGGAATCCCAGCGACCCTCCAGGGGTGAGGGCGGGGGGGTGGGGGGGGGGGGCTCCTATTGAAAAGCTATTAAACTTGCATTTAGCAGGATTGATTGGAAATGAAGAGGCCTATTAAAAAAGAGGGACAAGAGGACAATAGCGCGTCTCTGGTCGCCGTATGTTGCCCTCCTTTCAGCAGCTTTCTTTGCAAGAAGGGGGTGCGTGGGGGGGGGCAACCCAGTCTGTTTAAGCGCTCCCACCACGAGAAGCAGTTCAGGGGGGCTTAACACTGCCTGAATAGAACACTCTTTATCTTCCTCTGTCCCCCTTCCCTTCCATTCTCCACTCAGCAACAAAGAAAGAGAGACAGAGACTGAAAGAAGGTTTTTTTTTTTTTTCCTCTTTTTAAGTCCCGACTCACTCTGACACCCCACTTAGATAACCAACCAACTGCCTCTCTTCCCAAGGATTAGTTACCTCTGGAGTGTTGCCATCTTCGCTGCCAGTTGGGTGTGTAACGCCTAATCTTTACTATCCTCGCACACAAACACTGCAGATGTGTCGCGAGCCGAGCGTGAGCTCAGCGACGCCACGACACGGGATAGTGGCAGGTGTCCCGCGGGAACTTTAATGGAGTTGGGATTGTTTAACATCCTTTTTTCTTTTTTTTAAAAGGAGGGGAATAGTGTGCGGAGGGGGGGAAGTGGAAGATTCCTGTCCACAGATCGCTCCGTGCCAGCGAGCGTATAAGCATATGGTCTCGGGAAGGAGTTAAATAAGTGATGAAGTACAGCTTCCTCTTAGGAGCCACATTTATAGGGATGAAATAATGGCTGGCATGTCAGCCCCGTTCCATCCTCACTCAGCAAACGTCATCAAAAGAGTGAGAAGACCTGCTCCTGTAGCTCTGCCCTCTTTTACTTTCCCAAATCCCTGACAGTGCAATTTTCACTTTTTCCACTCCGCGCTGCCAGAGCTGCGGAACTTTAGTGCCAATTTCAGAAAATGCCATTAGCAATATTCTGCACACCTTCTTATTTTATGGCTTTTAATGAATTCTGTGTGAAATACTCCTTTGCAGAAGATTTCATTTTTTTTCCTTCTCTTGTCGTCTGTGTTGCAGCCGCCACCCAAGCCGCCTACTTCTCCCAGCAGCCCCAGGACCAGGTGGTCGTGTCGGGGCAGTCGGTGACTCTCCCCTGCGTCATCGTGGGCTACAGGGGGATGGTTCAGTGGACCAAAGATGGACTCGCGCTGGGAGGGGAGAGAGATCTACCAGGTACGACCCCTCTCTCGACCGCTGGGCGTGTCAGGAATCTTCAGTTGGTTCAGTTAAAATGGTAGAAAACAACATTTAATTCAACTTACTTTACAAAATCAAATACCAAATTTGGAAAAACTCTCCTAGAAAGTTGGTTATTTGAACCTAGTTTCTGAATAATCTATATTGTCTCAATCCATTATTTTTATTTTGACACATCCACACACATGAACCTCAACAGTCTTAGTAGCGACTGTGTTTTTGTTTCATAGTATATTTTGTTGTATTCAATATGGCACATTTACATTTTTAACACTTAATATAACTTCTGAAAAAGTTATATTTATGGGTCACTTGACTACACAGGTGCCATTTCCACTTTTAATAATACATTTCGGCATTTTAATGTTAAACAAAAATAATCTACAATAAGAATTTCTTTTTTAGGATTTTCCATAAAAATTTATAAAAAGAAAAGGGTTTTTTTTTAGCCATATTTTAACAGACAACATTAACTCAATTCGAGACATAAGTCATTCATTTTTTTCCACAATATTCATCGTTTCAAATCAAAATTCCTGTTAGTTCTATAAATATATATATATTTTTCTAATTGGCGATTATGGACTGAATGAATGGACAAAATGTTGATTCTAATCCTCCAAATATACGTTGGATACGAAGCGTAATATACCAGCTAGCTCTGTTTTTCGTTAGCAAATCAAAAGCTTTGGAACTTACTTGCCATGTCACCCAAAGAAACAGTGTCTTTGCAATAGACTAAAAGTGTTACAGGGTGGTTGTAAAACGAAATATTACTTCTAGGTAAAAACAATACATTGATAGTATCTGTAGTATTTGCTTCATGAACCTGAAGCGCTCACTCAAGTGTTGATGCAACTTTTGCTCTGGCTGTGTTTATTACTTTCTCGATCGATGCTCTTATTAGAAACCAAACGTCTTCCTGTCAGCGTTCAGTGTCTCTCCTCAGATGAAGGTTGAGTCGATGCACCGCGCAGAGACGCCGCCGCGCAAACGCCGGACTTTCATTCGGTCGCTCGGTATTTTAAATCCCGTCGGAACGGAAGCTAATCAATTGGCTTTTGTCCCCGTGACATTTAGGCGGGTGGCGGACGTGCGAGGAGGTGGTGGTTCTTGACCTTCCATCTTTGTATTGTGTCCGGCGTTCTCTCACGTGTTGAGCGCTGGAAAGAATCCTGGGCTAGCTCGACGGCTCAGCGACACGCCGGTCGCTTTCATTCCTCGTCTTAAAGAGCTTTGCCACGTTTTTGTGCTTTTGTTCGCGTCCGTTCGTTCTCACACGCCTTTCATTTTTCAGCCGAGGTTTTTGTTTGTGTCTCACTCTGTTCTCTCACACAGGCTGGACACGCTACTCCTTAATGGGCGACCCACTATCAGGCGAGCACAGCTTGCTGATCGACTCGGCCGACCTGGTGGACGACGCCGTGTACGAGTGTCAAGCCACGCAGGCGGGTCTGCGCTCGCACCGGGCCAAGCTCACCGTGCTAGGTAAGACCCCCCGACCCCACCCGACCCCCCCAGGAGTCCACCGGCCTCGGGGACAACGTCTCAATCACCCCCCCCCGACTGTGATCTTTTAACTAGTAGAATAGAAACATCCTCCTCGCGCTAGACTCTGCACAGTTCAGCACATTCCACAGTGAGCCACGACATTTGTCAACCGCGAGGCAGATTTTACATTAACGTGATGTGAGTGATCTACTTCCTCACGCAGAGGTGGAGGGAGAGGACGGCGGGGTCTCGTGGGAATGGGAATCAGAGAAGCACTGCTGGCATCTGGTGGCGCTCGAGAGAACGTCACTCTTTTAACGAGAGCTGTCAGTCATGCTTCCCCATCGGACGTGAATCTTTAACCGCAAAACTATTTTCTTCTAAATCCGTGCGATGCCACATATTTATTATGGGTGTTTTTGGGCTTTGGAATCCAATTTTATTTTTTTACAATAATTATTTTATGGTTAACAGTTCAATAAAGTGTTTGTAAAATTTTTTTTTTTTTTTTATTGACAATTTACATGCAAAATATTCACGGGGTTTGTTCATTTTGGTGCCGCAATTAAACTTATGGCCTCTAGATGGCAGCAATCATTACGTCCTCCGCAGCAAAAGGATTAATGAAATTTCTGTGAAATCCTGGCGATGACTGAGGACGAGAGGATACAGTGGACTCCAGCAGTTTTTAAAGCCAATGTCTGGACATATATTCGTTTTAAAACAGAGTTACAACTATTCCGTGTTCCTAGAGTGTCTAAATCGAATGTATTTTATCTTCGGGTTCGAAATCCTTCTGAATTCACAAAGTTTGCTGAGGAAGATCAGGAGAGAATTAGTTTAATGCGAGTCATTAGCCGAACAATGAGGGTGGCTCTCGTCCGCGGCCCTGTGTTTGTGGGCGCAGGGGCGACCGAAGCAATCCCGGCGCAGTCAAAGAAGTCAACAGCGTGAGTGCAGTCGGGGGAATCGGCGTGGAAATTAAAATCACCTAGCTCTCGGATTCCATTAGTGTCCGCGCCGCGGCGACGGAAGGACCTCTGACAATTCACATACACACAGTGAAATTGGTTGGCGGAGGAAGCGAGAAAAAAAAAAGGCCAAACACAACACCCCGTGTTTACGCCTTCCCTTATTGGTCGGGGAGATGGACGCCTTCATCAGGGGCGGCGGCACGCTCCACTTGCCACTGTCGCGTGCGAAACCATGCAAATAAATGAACAAATAAAGCAATTCCGTTCGAAAACACAGCGGCGACGGCGAGAGCAAATAGAACAATATTAATGCAAGGAAACCAACAAGAGTGTTTTCTATCACTTGTGTGTCTTGTTAAGAAGACGAGCGGCTGAAATACTCCGGTCTGTGCTCCAGCGCTGGTCGTTTTCTTGCCCCGAAGCTGAAGTTTGTTGTTTGGTCTGAATGGTTGTGTTTGTTCCGCAGTTCCTCCGTCCGACCCGGTGGTGGAGGGCGGTCCGGTGGTCCGTCTGAAGGCGCACGCTCTGCACAACCTCACCTGCAGAGCCTCGGGAGCCAAACCCGCCGCTGAGATCACTTGGTACCGAGACGGAGAAGTGATGGAGACGGCCATCTACGCCAAGGTACGCCGTAACCGTAGGGGTGCACGGTTCATCAGTCGGACTTTCACACGGAGACCCGGTCACTCAAAAAAAGTATCAAAATATATTGACATTTCACTTTTCAATGTCAACGTTATGAATAATTGAGACTTTCTGGTTCTTTTTTTTAAACGAAAACTGAAAATATCTCCTCGCTTCGAAGGTCTTAAAAAAAAAAAAGTACCTGATATAGTCATTCAAAACTCTTATCAAACTTTTCATGATCTTGAATAAAAAAGATATGCCTTTAATACTTTATTTTGTTAAAAAATAAAAGAATCGTTTCCCATATATAACACTTATAAGTTCTGGCTATTACAAAGACACAGTTTCTTTCAGGGGCGTCACTCAGGAGCCAAGGTCTCAAGCAAACAAACACCCACACGATTAAATGTATTGGCTGTTTTGAGTAGTTAGATATGGTTATTAAGATGAATCTTAACCACCCCACGACACGCTGGTCGACAGCAGTGATAGTTGTACTAGTTCCGTGTGTGACATTAACTAATGTTTCTTATATTCTTGAAGATTTAAGTCTGTGATCTCCTAAAAATACCAAAAACCTTTCATCTCCAACATCAAACTGAGGACATTTAAAGAAGTAAATCAAAGCGTTAACCCTCAAAATGAAGGGCTGCCTCGTCTGTCACGGGGTGGTACAAGTGATAACACAACATTTACGAGTTTGTGAAGATGGTGTAATTTGAAACAGACGATTTCCTCACGAGGTTTATCTCCTCTTTTATATTTTCTTCCCCCTCGGGTTTTCTTCCATCCATCACCGCCTTTTTCCCCTCCGAAAGATTTGTCACCCCCTCACTGCAGCACCGTCTCCCCCTCGCCGCCCCCCATTCTCACTCAAGCCTGACCCACACACACCTCCTCCCATGCAACCCCCCCACCCCGCCCGCCCCAATGCAGCGACACCACAGCATAACTGGAGCATGCCAAAGCTCAGACAGGCATGAGCGTTTCATACAGTAGAGTTTGTGCCGAGGAGAAATCTTCCACAACAATGCAGAAACACAATAAGGATGCGTCGGAGCGTGAGCCGAGCCACGGCTGGGAAAGTGTCACATCTTTCATGCTCCCTGACCACGCTAAACGACGCTAAACACCACATTTAAGGAGGCGAGAGCCAGCAGGGAGCGACGGAGGGGGTGGGCGAGGAGATAGCGGAGGAGAGGGAAAAAAAAAAAAAACACTCTTTGCTCCGGAAACAGGACTGGAAGTTGTCGGAGGTAGTGATTTGATGGAAGCGCGAGGATGATGTTCACGTCTTGTGACACCACCTCCTCCGTCAGGCGGCAGCCAAAATAAATGCATATTTTTCTTCTAAAAACAAGAGGCAGCATCTTCGCTCACTCAGGCGTATTGATTTCCTCGGCGCAGCGAAAACATTTCATAGATCAGAGCAAACAAGACGCGGCGATGTTGAGACAGCACAACGTCCTGTGCCAAGAAGTAAAAACATCAACTCTGGAATATGATACATGATTACATCAGCTTTACCACGATGACTCTCTGGTTTTGTGTCCAAAAGACTTTGATGTTATTTTACTTTTTATGTTCAAAATCAATCCTGTATGAAGTCACGGCGTGGACATCAGAGATGAAACAAACCTTTTATTGAGTATTTCGGTTGCAATTAATTAATTATTATTTATCTATCAGTTTTATTTGTTTTTTAACTCATTAACTCATTTATTTAATTTTTATATATTTGTTTTATTCACATTTCATTATTTTACTTTAATTGTTTTTATTGTTTTTACTTGTTTTTTTAAATTCTAAATGTATTTATTTCAGTATATTTATTTTATTTACATTTCTTTACTTTACTTAAATCATTTTTAATTTTTGTTTTTAAATGTAATTATTTTATTCCCTTTTTTATTTGACTTAAAGCGTTTTATTGTTTTTACTTATTTTTTATTTGTAATTGTAATTATTTTCTATATTTATTTAATTTTTATTTTATTATTTTTACTTGCATAGTTTTTATTGTATTCACTTATTTTTAATTCTAAATGTATTTATTTTATTCACCTTTTTTTTTTACTTAATTTGTTTTTATTGAATTTACTTTTTTATTTTATTTAAAATGTATTTATTTTTATATAATTATTCTATTCAAATTTGTTAGTTTACATAGTATTTACATATTTTTTTTAATACTTATTAAAATGATTTTTTCCTTGTATATTTATTTTATTCGCATTATTTGTGTTTTACTTTTCTTGTTTAATTGTATTTACTTATTTTTTTAATTCTAAATGTATTTCTTTTGTATAGTTGTTTTATTCACGTTTTTCATTTTACTTAAATCGTTTTGATTGTTTTTCCTTTTTTAAAATTTCTAAATGTATTTATTTTCTATATTTATTTTATGTCCGACACTGATTTCTGTTGACACTCACAGACTCCGATGGAGGACGGGAAGAGGGAGACGGCGGTCAGTATGCTCCCCATCGTCCCTGAAGACAGCGACTCGGGTCGCACCTACACCTGCAGGGTCCTCAACCCGGCGGCCCCTGCTGGGAGACAAACCTCCATCACCATCAACGTTCAGCGTGAGTAGAAAACACACATCGTCATGAAGATCTCAGATCTAACAACATGATACACGTTGAAACCACAAGATTAATCATGTAAAGCAACGAAGAATAGTCTGTTTATATTGATCATTTATTACTAGTTCTAAAATTATAGTTTTTTTTTCATTCTTTTTATTTGTTCTTTTATGAGTATTATTGTCTATAGTCTGTCATAAATTAATTGAATGATATAGGTTTTGTCCACAGTTATTTAACACAATAAATAAAACTAAAAATAATTTAATTAAATAAACAATAAAATCATTTTAACAAAGGCATTGGTTTATTGTTATCACATATTTATTATCGGTGTTTTTGGGAATTGAAATCCAATTAATTTTTTTAAATAGTTATTTTATGGTTTACAGTTCAATGAAGTGTTTTTAAAATATTTATTTTTTATTAACAATTAACATGCAAAAATATTCACGGCGTTTGTTAATTGTTGTGCTGCAATTAAACAATTAAGCCTCTAGATGGCAGCAGTCATTACGTCCTCCGCAGCAAAAAGGATAAATAAAATTTCTGTGAGATCCCGGCGATGACTGAGAGCGAGAGGATACAATGGACTCCAGCAGCTTTTAAATCCGATGCGACATATATCCGTTTTAAAACAAAAAGTTACAACTTCTTCCGTCTTCCTAGAGTGTCTAAATATAATATAGACAGATATATACATATAATACATTATTATTCCCTACTATTAACATAGGTTTTATCATATTATGGCCCTTTTTTTTTATTAAATTTGTCTTCTCAAACAAATCCTGTAAATAATGAGGCCCCTTCAGGAAATGATCAACAACAACATTTTGTTGTTTTCTCTCTAGACCCTCCGACCGTGACTCTGTCGGTCCAGCCTCAGACTGTAGCCGAAGGAGCCAAAGTCCTCTTCATCTGCGCCGCCTCGGCCAACCCAGAGATCACCGGATACAGGTATTTACCCACTAAAAACTTTTCCGTCCGATATTTACGGGAAAACGACGCTGGATCCGAAAAACTTCCTGATAATGTTGCGAGCATGAATAATTGAGGTTAATGGACACGTCGATGCTCTGGGCGTGAATCCTCTAATAGCCACTCGAGGAGAGAACGCTCACCCTGATGTCATGATCCGTCTCGCCCAGGTGGGCCAAGGGTGGCGTCCCCGTCTCCGAGGCCAACGGGGACAGTCTGGAGGTGACGGTGGACCACTCCTACTTCACCGACCCGGTCTCCTGCGAGGTCTCCAACTCTGTGGGCAGCACCAACGTCAGCACCCTGGTGGACGTGCAATGTAAGTTCATTGTTTACTGTACAAATATGCAAGAGATAGAAAACTAAACTGAAAAAATACAAGGAAAACAGAAGCAAATTTCCACCATTTTGCTAACGAGCTACGCTATCAACATGCTAACTGGTTAAACATTAACTAATAAATAATAGAGTGCTATATATCATCTATTTTAATTGTTTTATTGCTATATTAAAGTATTAAACTCAAAAGATGTTACCTAAGTAACTTGCATTGCTGGGATAAAAACCCAAAAGTGTATAATAGTGCTAATATAGTGAGGCTAGCCTGCTATGCTAGTTCCATATAAATAGTGTTGCTAAAGTAGAAAATTAGCTAACAGATAGTTAGCATTAAAAGTAAAGTAAAATCAATTAAACATGCTTGTTTAGTTAGTAATATCCATACATATCTGATCATTGTGACTGCTAGTAAACCATTTAGCATCACAACAGCTAGCTAGCTAAATTTAATTTAATTCAACATATTTTTCTAATATGTATTATTTAACTGTATTATTATTATTATTGTTAATAATATAATTATATTAGCTTTATTTTTACAAACACAAATACCTTGAACCAACTAAATTAACAAAATATAGTCCTGGGTTTTTATGTGTAATTTAATTCCATAGGGTATAAGTAAAGACTCTTAATAAATAACTAATAAATAATAAATAAATAATAATCAAAAATGACAAAAGTCCTAAAAATAAAATCCTATCCTCATGTTTAGAGACTAGTATTGATTATTTTGTTTCGACTAGATATTAACCAAAATACCTTTAACTAAATTAACAGAATACATCTGTGTTTTTTACATGTTTAATTGAATGAAATATGTTACAAGTAAAGATGTGTATTCAATTTTATCAATATTTATTATTTAACTGTATTATTGTTATTATTATTATTAATATTATTATATTAGCTTTATTTTTACAAACAAAAACCCTTTGAACCAACTAAATTAACAAAATATATTCCTGGGTTTTATGTTTAATTTAATTCAATAGGGTATAATTAAAGACTCAGATGTGGTTTAATTTTCTTTAAATCTGATATAAAGCACTTAAAGCACACATTTCTTATGTTCACTCCTTTTTTATGAGGCAATAAATACTGACAAAAATGACAAAAGTCCTAGAAATAAAATCCTATCCTCATATTTAGAGACTTGTATTGATTATTAACCAAGATATTTACCAAAATATATTAACCAAAATACATTTGTCGTTTTTACATGTTTAATTGAATGAAATATGTTACAAGTAAAGATGTGTTTCATGTAAAAGTGTTTCATCTTCTTGCAGTCGGTCCTCGGTTGCTGTCGGAGCCCAAACCCATGACGGTGGACACAGGGATGGACGCCGCCTTCACCTGTGCCTGGACCGGAAACCCTCCTCTCACCCTGGCCTGGACCAAACAAGGCTCGACTGTGGTGAGGAAACAAACAGTGGCAGCGAAGCTCGGTGATGGAGCCTCAGTACCCACACTCCACATCAGACCTCGGGGGAGAAACACTTGTTCGCAGCCTTGAGGCATGAATCCATCACACGTTCGCCTCACACATTCTCAGACTGATTCCTCGACACCTGCGCTCGCCATGTTCCCCCAGGGCTGAGTCGGCCTCTGGCAGAGAACTGTCTGTCCGCTGACAGATTCATCGCAGCATCATCGCAGCACATGACGGTCTGTCACAGCACTTAGGCAATCAATCAATCTCGGGGCGCAGGTGCGGGTCAGGGCGGTCGAGCGAGAACACACATCGCTAACTTCACACCCGCCGTCACGGGCGTCAAAAAAAAAAGGCTTTTTTGGGTTTCATCAATTTCTTCAAAGTACAATTTTTCCAGACGGAGAAGAAGTAGTTGTGAATTTAATTTCCTCAGGTGCCACATGTTAAACAGTGGCTGTTGTCAAGGCAACAATAAAGAATCAAATTGTATAAAATCAAGTCGTAAAGTCACGATTGTTTTTATTCTGATATAAAAGCACTTTTTTTAAGGGCAATAAATGACAAAAGTCCGTAAACAAAAACTCATATTTAGAGACAATTAATAATAAAACATATTAATAATATCCAAAATAACATTGTTAGTTTCTACTAGGGGTGCGAAAAAATATAGATTTACTTAAATCAAGAGACATGTTTTTCATAATACTTTATCCAATTATAAAACATACTGTATATATTTTATATAAAGTATGTGTAAGATAAAATTGTTATATTTTTTTTTAGCAATTAACATTCAATATTTTTGGCATTATTCATTTTTGTGTTGCAATTCAACTCCCAGCCGCCAGAGTCAAGTACTGGACAATACTACACATATATACTTGTTACTACACTATCACAACACCAGAGTCAAGTACTGGACAATACTACACATATATACTTGTTACTACACTATCACAACACCAGAGTCAAGTACTGGATAATACTACACATATATACTTGTTACTATACTATCACAACACCAGAGTCAAGTACTGGACAATACTACACATATATACTTGTTACTACACTATCACAACACCAGAGACAAGTACTGGACAATACTACACATATATCCTTGTTACTTAACTATCACAACACCAGAATCAAGTACTGGACAATACTACACATATATACTTGTTACTACACTATCACAACACCAGAATCAAGTACTGGACAATACTACACATATATACTTGTTACTACACTATCGTAACACCAGAGTCAAATACTGGACAATACTACACATATATACTTGTTACTACACTATCACAACACCAGAGTCAAATACTGGACAATACTACACATATATACTTGTTACTACACTATCGTAACACCAGAGTCAAATACTGGACAATACTACACATATATACTTGTTACTACACTATCACAACACCAGAGTCAAGTACTGGACAATACTACACATATATACTTGTTACTACACTATCACAACACCAGAGTCAAATACTGGACAATACTACACATATATATTTGTTACTACACTATCACAACACCAGAGTCAAATACTGGACAATACTACACATATATACTTGTTACTACACTATCGTAACACCAGAGTCAAGTACTGGACAATACTACACATATATCCTTGTTACTACAGTATCATGATATGTGGTATCGTTGACACTGTATCGTGATACGTATCGTATCTCCAAATTATTTCTAATACACACCCCTAGTTTATAATTGATCTTTGACCTCATTAGGGGCCACACAAACGCGGTGTGTAGTTCCTCAGGTACAGACCAGCGGAGACGGCATTAGCGACGGCGTCACCTCGACCCCCCCGCCCGCCCGCCCGCCGCCGTCGCTCACACATCCATGAGTAATGGACTAATTGGGTTTCTCTGTAAGTGCGGCGAAATAAAAAATTGAAGAGAACAAGCGGGGGAGTGTGGAGTGAGAGGGAGCAAGAAAGGAGGATGGAGTCGGGGTAAATGGATTAATCACAGCGTGATAGAACGACAGGATCAATGAGCTCAGGAGTGAGTGAGTGGAGCGGCTCCAAAGGCTAAGGCCCGCTCACACCACAGTCCCTACTGTTTAATTACAAGCGTCTCTCCGGCAGCACGCTCGCTCAGCGGTGGTTAGGGCATCTAATGCCGTGATTAAAGCTTCACGACCATTTCTAAGAACCCTTCTCTCGCTCTCTCTCTCCGACACCAGGTCCTCAGCAACGGCAACACTCTGCAGCTGAAGGCGGTGACGCAGGAGGACGCCGGCACCTACACCTGCAAGGCCATCGTGCCCCGGATCGGAGTCGCCGAGAGAGACGTGACTCTGACCGTCAACGGTGAGCGCCGCCCTCGCCGCCCCTCGCCGCCCCTCGCCAGGCTATTAGGACACAAATGAGGGCTGGAGTAAAACTTTCCTTTTTTTTCTCCCCGAACTCCAGGTCCTCCCATCATCACAGCGGACGCCACACAGCACGCCGTCAAGCACTCCAAGGGCAAGCTGGAGTGCCGGGTGGGCAGCAACCCTCCTCCTGACAAGATAGTGAGTCTGGCTCTAGAAACACATGAACCTCCTGGTGGTCATGTATGCGTGACCATGTTCTGAACCTTAAAATAAACCTTTGCGCTCATATAACTGCCATTATGGTAACTAACTGAGTTACATTCGCATCTTAGTACAGTTAAAATATATCAGTGCCAGAGAGTAGGTTATTAAATAGTTGGATTTATTTAACATTTTAAAGAATTTAATTATTTATTTCATTTTTAGATCAATTTGATTAAAACATATATATATATTTAAAATAATCAGTTTTGATTGAATAATTGAAATGAACAACTTGTTTATTGAAAGGTTGAATTAGTTGCTTGTTTGTTTTTTGATCATTTAATTAAAAAATGGGAATATTTTGAAAAAAAGGGATTGTTTCTTTATATAATTCCAATATTTAAGTATTTAAGTATAATATATAAGGTTTTCTAATCCGTAGTCTTTTAAAATTCAATATAAAATGTAGGTATTTTATTGCCACTAGACAATGCCGGTGCTTTGGAATCTGTTATGAAAAATTAACTTTACCTCGTCACCTGATCGTCCGTCACATGATTGGCTGAAAGTATTCCAACCATGTTACATGCTGATGGTACTGATATACCTTCATAAATAATATACTAAATAAAAAATCAGTGATCAAGTTCGTACGCATGATGATAAAAACACGTACAACTTCAATGATGAGTTCACTGAGAGGGAGTGAGATGAATAAGTTTTTGGAAAACCAATCCAGAGGGAGTTGGAGAGCATTTATTAAATCAAAAAGGGATTTTGACAAAAAGGACATTTTTTTGCTTCATATTTTGGTCACGACGCCCCTCACAACATCATGCATAAGAAATCTGTAGTGTAACTTTAAAAAAAAAATCTTTTAAACCAGCTAAAACAGCTGGAAAGTGACTTGTTAACAGGTAAAAACATTGAATAATAAACGGAAAAATTAGTAAAATGTGTTATTGCGATTAATAAATCAGGGTTCTTATGTCGGGAAGCTCAAAATCAAGCCTAGTCCTTTTCCCCCCATGTTCAAAAACTTAATTTAATGATGAAAAAATGTAGGTTATCTTGTAAAAAAGTGACAAAAGCAACACATTTAAAACAGTTCCATACAGCTGTAAAAGTCAGAATAAAAAGGCGACCGGATATAATGGAAGCAGCGTAAAAAAGGAAATATTAAAAGCTTTAATAAGATATTCTTTTGTTCGTCCTACATTGGGAACACTTGTGTTGCCATAGCAGCAAGTTCACAGTAGGACGATATTAAACATACAGTGCACTTGTAAATATTAATACAATGCTATGGTAATAAAACGGTATATATTGTGAATCGTGAAGTTTGTTGCGCGCGTAGACGTCGGACTTCCTGCAACACATCGACCCAGACGGCGCGGCCGAGGACGGTCAATGTGGTCACGCTCCGCTCTCGACACTTCCTCGCACACGGCGCACAACAACCGCACAGCTTAGCTTCAACCCCGACCTCACCTTCACACCTCCGGAGCGCGGCGCGGCTAATGCTAACAAATAATTATGGGCGAAGGGAGAGAGCGAGGCGAGCTGTGGGAGACGGACTTCCTGCGGGTTTCAGCCAAACTGCATTCAATTAGAGGCCCCGGAGGCATCGCTGGACTGACCCCCGTGAACCCAGCGAGCGAGCGCCGGGCCGAGGCAGGATAATTAGGGCGTGAGGAGGAGTGAGAGACAGGTGCCCTGCTGGCTTGACTTTATGCTACACTTCCCAAACCTCCTCCAGGCCTCACCTGCCGGGCGAACGTGGGAGGTCGCTTAGACGTGAGCCGGGGCGCCGGGCTCCTAAAGGTCGTCGCCCGACAGAAGGAGGAACTAGACTCAGAGATCTGGGGTTTAAACCGAGCTTCGCTTCGTCAAATAACCACCTTTTTTCTTTTTATTTCTCCCTCTCCTTAAGGTCTGGTCGTTCGGAGAGTTGACCCTCTCCTCCGGCACGTCCGGACGGTACTCGGTGCAGACGGTGACCAGCAACCACGGGGTGGTGTCCTCCCTGGTTCTGTCCGAGACGCAGGCCCAGGACTTCCAGCTGCGCTACAACTGCACCGCCTGGAACCGCTTCGGTTCCGGCACCGCCCTGGTCACGCTGAAGGAACAAGGTTAGCTACTTTTCTACTCTTTTATTTCAGTTTGCTTGAAAAGGTTTTTCATAAAAGTTCATAAACACAAGGACTTACTTAGCACTAACATGTCTTCAATTCAAAGTATTTAAAATATTTGACGCTCGTTTAAAGTCTACATCTATAATATTTATTCATTTATTTACAAGATTACAAGGCAACAGGGTTTGGTTTTTTTAATTTTTGGTTGATTTAGTTTTAAATGAAATTCCAAATGGTTTTAAAAAAGTCTTGAATTTAACTTGGCTTAAGCTGTAGCAAACATTCCACTGTCACCCGTTCACATTGATCCATCAGGCGCAATCAGGGGTTAACCCCCAAAAATAACAAGCAAGAAAAAGTCAGTGTTGAGTTACACGAGCTCTTTAAAGTTCTCTGCTCGTCGTGATTCTAATATTTTTCTTTGAAAACCCGACTTTTCCTTAAGCTGCGTGACCTTCATGTATGAAAGGGAGTTATTTTTTATTCAGAACTCTAGTTCTTCGAGAAGTTTTTTTTTCAAGTTTGACCCCTTTCTTTAAAAGTTTAGTCACCCCCGCTGAAGATGTGCTCAATTATTATTGTTACGAAAGTTCTGATCACCTTTGAAACCTGAGTTTCTGATTGAATCATGTTTTAAACCCTCTTGACATGGAATAAAAACACTTGTGTTTGTGCACATCCCAAGGTTTTTATCTGAAGATATAATAATAAAATATAAACAATATATGGATACGTTTGGACTAAACAAGAAGATGTACCAATAACAAATATAGAGGGTTTTGTCTTTGAACTGTATTCACCGGTGAAGAAGGAACTTTAAACAAAGTTTGATAAAGTCCATTTCAGGACAGAAACATCCAGAACCAGTGGCGCCCTTTCCCCGCCGCTTATCTTAATTATAGCCTCGCTAATCGATATCATTTAATCAGCCGATGGAACCTTTTAATGAATACGTTTGCCCTGTAACATGGATATCGATCGGGGGGCGGGGGGGGGGACAAAAGTCAATGGAGGGGAGTCGCGCATGTTTTCTGGGGTTCCGCTCACACTCTCCCTCTTTCATGTGCCGTTAAAAATTAGTTTGACGCCGGCTGTTGAAACCAAAAATAAGATCCTCGCCATTCATTTACATCAATGTAGCAGCGGGGTCTCCGGGGAACAAACGGGCCGTGGTATCTCTGTGAATCTCTAATTAGATTACTGTCTATTGCTTCATTGCATGTCAGGCCTTGTTACCCTTCCTCGCCGGAGATTACAGACAATAGCCCAGCAGTGGGATGTCGGATCGCCGGCGCCAACATACGTTAGCCGTGATCAATGCGCCGACGTTTAGAAGGATTAGCAAGAGAAGGAAAAAAAACTTTTTTTTTTATTCAAGTGGTTCTTAAATGCTTCTTCTTGTTCCAGAAGCCATGCCCGTCCTCATCATCGTGGGCGGCGCCGTCGGCGGCGGCTGTGTCTTGCTCATCTGCGTCATCGCCCTGGTCTCGTTCTGCTGCAGACACACTGGCAAAGGTGAGCTCAACGGTTAGTATGAGCCACCTGGACGTCGTCGGCTTTCAAAACAACCATCACCTCCTCGAGTCCGTCGTGTCTTTAACTTCCTGTTTTTTGTTTTTTTTTTGCAATGGCAGGTAAAAGATGCACTCGCCTCTCCAAGAGTGACATCAGAGTTCAGATCGTTCACAGCGACCACAACGCCTCGCGAGGCAACGACGACGAGGAAGACGTGAAAGAGCCCATGGTAAGTGACTTCATCCAGAACTTCCCCAGAGAGATGACGCTGAAAATCAGGATTTATCAGAACATTTCTACACTTGAAATGATCGTGTCGAATGCAAATCTAGACTCAAGTAGATGATGATCTACTGACTCCTTCAAGAAACATCTGTGTTTGATGATCTACTGACTCCTTCAAGAAACATCTGTGTTTGATGATCTACTGACTCCTTCAAGAAACATCTGTGTTTGATGATCTACTGACTCCTTCAAGAAACATCTGTGTTTGATGATCTACTGACTCCTTCAAGAAACATCTGTGTTTGATGATCTACTGACTCCTTCAAGAAACATGTGTGTTTGATGATCTACTGACTCCTTCAACAAACATCTGTGTTTGATGATCTACTGACTCCTTCAAGAAACATGTGTGTTTGATGATCTACTGACTCCTTCAAGAAACATCTGTGTTTGATGATCTACTGACTCCTTCAAGAAACATCTGTGTTTGATGATCTACTGACTCCTTCAAGAAAAATCTGTGTTTGATGATCTACTGACTCCTTCAAGAAACATGTGTGTTTGATGATCTACTGACTCCTTCAAGAAACATGTGTGTTTGATGATCTACTGACTCCTTCAAGAAACATCTGTGTTTGATGATCTACTGACTCCTTCAAGAAACATGTGTGTTTGATGATCTACTGACTCCTTCAAGAAACATCTGTGTTTGATGATCTACTGACTCCTTCAACAAACATCTGTGTTTGATGATCTACTGACTCCTTCAACAAACATCTGTGTTTGATGATCTACTGACTCCTTCAACAAACATCTGTGTTTGATGATCTACTGACTCCTTCAACAAACATCTGTGTTTGATGATCTACTGACTCCTTCAAGAAACATCTGTGTTTGATGATCTACTGACTCCTTCAAGAAACATCTGTGTTTGATGATCTACTGACTCCTTCAAGAAACATCTGTGTTTGATGATCTACTGACTCCTTCAAGAAACATCTGTGTTTGATGATCTACTGACTCCTTCAACAAACATCTGTGTTTGATGATCTACTGACTCCTTCAAGAAACATCTGTGTTTGATGATCTACTGACTCCTTCAAGAAACATCTGTGTTTGATGATCTACTGACTCCTTCAAGAAACATCTGTGTTTGATGATCTACTGACTCCTTCAAGAAACATCTGTGTTTGATGATCTACTGACTCCTTCAACAAACATGTGTGTTTGATGATCTACTGACTCCTTCAAGAAACATCTGTGTTTGATGATCTACTGACTCCTTCAAGAAACATCTGTGTTTGATGATCTACTGACTCCTTCAAGAAACATCTTAAGACGTTTCTATTTGTTCAGGCTTTTCCTTGATTTTCTGGAACTCCTGTTGTGTTCTCAGTTTTATCTTGATCTTTAAAGTATATACTTTATTGAATATTGTTTTGATTGTTTAAGCGCTTTGTGACCCTGGTCTGGAAAAGCTCTCTACAAATACAAATTACTTACTTACTTACTTTCATGAAATGTGCATTTGTTGTGAGTGTTTCAAGGGGATTTTAGGGAGTAAAGAGAAAAAAGAGTAACCCTAAAACAATGGTCTCGTCTTACCTTCAGGCTCCGAATAGCAGCGAGTCTCCCGGGACCTCCCGAACAGAACACAGTGACCTTCTGGAGGAGGAGGAGGACGAGCGATCGGACATCAAGGTAAAAAACTCGCCTCCACTTTCTCACAATAGAAACGTTTCGAAGGGATCGTTTTAAACTTCTCGTCCGTCGCAGGATCCCACGAACGGATATTACAACGTCCGCGGCCACGACGACCGCCACATCCGGGGCAGCGGCTTCTCGGAGTACGTGCCCAACGCCCGGCCGGTCTACACGCCGTCGCAGCTGCCCTCGCCGAGCCCCATGTACGGCCAGCACGGCACGCAGCCGCGCATCTACGACTTCTCGCACCGCTACGCCACCACCACGGCCACGCCCTCCTCCTACGAGCAGCAGCAGCAGCAGCAGCAGGGGGCGCAGCAGCAGGGGGCGGCGCAGCAGCAGCCCGCCACCCAGCCCGCCACCGTCTACCCCGCCGACCCGCTCTACAACAGCAACTCCGCCTACCTGCCCGCCACTTACGGGCGCGCGTTCACCAGCTACGTCAAGCCGGCGTCCTACGAGAAAGTGGACGCTTACGACCAGTCGGACCAGGCCAGCAAGGTGTCCGGATCCTCCCGCTTCTCTTACGCCTCCTCACAAGTGTCCTCGCAGCAGTCCGACTACGGCCGGCCGTCACAGCGCATGCAGACGCACGTCTGACCTGAAGACCGAAGACTCTTTTTTTTTCGTGGAGCTGTGATTCCAGCCGAAAGCCGCAGCCTCTGCCGCAGCGTGGCCCGGACTAACATTCTTAAACCTGGATGGACCTACTAGGACAGATTTGAGGGATTCATGTAATTACGGTCGTGGGATACTTTCAGATCCAGGACGATCAGAACTGCCGGTCAAGCGAGCAGGTTCTCCAGCCGACTCCAGGGGTTTCGACGGAGAACCTCAGGGGCCACATCGAGGTCCATCAAAAAGAGCAGAGACACTCAAACTTGGATTATGAAAAACATGTCGTCGTCTGTCATTCGGTGTTTTGTTGGCATGCAAAAGGAATTCTAAGCACATTTGTGTCTCTACCGTCGTCCGAGGACTGAGCTTTCCACAGAGAGACTATTCTGCACAACACGCTAGCTCCGCCCAACCAGACATGCTAGCACTGCACTATGTGAAGAGTTGAATCCGCTTTGGAAAACTTCAGTTTGTCGCCCGCGAAAAAAAGGAAGAGAATGTGTATCGTTGCCTCTTCGAGGACGACTCTTGGGGGGGAAAACGCCCCCGAAAAAACCCAAAGACGGTGATCGAAAAATCAAGAGGTCAAAGTTCGATATCTTTCCACCCCCCCTTTTTTTTTTTTTGATTGTGCAAGAGGTTTTTACAAGAACAATCAAGTCCGAAGAAGAGGCAATCTTAACTTTAGAGAAACTTGAATGCAGTGTCAACTCCGGTCGTAAAAGACGTGCCAGGCGGTCCCGGTCCCGGACCGCAACCACCATCCAGTTTTACAAGCCAATCAAACTGTCTCAATGTTTACAAGAGTTACAAGAGCTCCCCCCCCCCCCCGGAACATGAACTGTAAAGATGGCCGAGCCCATACTTCTCTCTCTCTGTTGCATGCAAACGATGTCTCGTGAAAAAAATCTTCCGCGTTTCTATTCATTTCCATTTCACGTGGGCCTGGTGGCGTTCCACGGATGCCTGGACCGCCATTGGTCCAAAACGACCCGGAGAGGAGAAGCAAACATCGTCGCTTTGTCTTTATTTTTATATTTTATACAAGCCTTAATGTACAGTGTGTGAGCTGCTCTCCTGTACAGTCTCTTTATAAACATAATCCTTTTTGTTTTTTAAGTTCTTACCAATCACTGCTTTTCCTTCTTTTTTCTTTGGACTAATTTTCATCCGTTTGTTCCTTATTTTAATAATGTATTCAGAATTTATTTGCTAAAAAAAAATGAGCTATTGTTGCTTGTACGTTTGTACACATATTTATATTTAATAAAACCATTTCAGATAAAAAAAAAAGTGAATTTTGGCGTGAGTTTGTCAATCGCTGGCGACAAAAGAATTTTGTTTGGAAGGTTTTTGCTTCAAAAAGTCATAATTACACATAAAAATATTCAATTTTTAAGACATTTTTAACACTTTAAAGTATTACACTTAAAGTAAAGTAGACTAATTCATATCCATCTGGCCTTAATTAAAAAATATATATATTTTGTTTTCTCAGTGGTAGGCGCTCGTAAACTCCTTACTAATGGTTCCCAGTGAACTCCCATGATGCCTTTCTACACACTGCTCCATTAAGTGATGCTGTTTTTCCAATTCTACGTCTATGTTGCCATGTTATTGGTTGGCTGGGCGGCAAAGCATTACGGGAGCTGCTCAGGTCGCCGTCACTAAGAGTGTCATTGAGATGTCGAGTTTAAAAGTTCAAAGGTCATTAAATGAATCTCATTCATTCACAAGTGAAACATTTAAAAGTTAAGCATTTAAAGGATGTTAATGGTTTCCAGAACGTAACCCCGTAATAGATGAGGAACCACAAGTTTTTCAAAATCACCATCATATTTGTTTTTAATCATAGCTTTTTTCATTTTTGTTTCATTTTTCGATAAAAAATAAAATAGTTAATATCTAATAGTTAATTTTAATATCAATTTAAAATTAAAATGTAAATATTCAGTGTTTGTTTATTTTTCTGTCGCAAGTAAACTTCCAGCCTCTAGATGGCAGCAGTCAATACATCCGCAGCTAAAGGAACAATAAAATCCTGTCAGATGACTGAGGACGAGAGGATACAGTGAGTCCAGCAGCCTTTAAAGCTGATATTTGGACATATTTTGGTTTGAAAACGAATGAAAGTAGTTACGACTTCGTCAAGAGTCATGTGGTCTGTAAATACTACAACACCAGAGTCAAGTACTGGACAATACTACACTACCAGAGTCAAGTACTGGACAATACTACACTACCAGAGTCAAGTACTGGACAATACTACACATATATACTTGTTACTACACTATCACAACACCACAGTTAAGTACTGGACAATACTACACATATATACTTGTTACTACACTATCACAACACCAGAGTCAAGTACTGGCCAATACTACACATATATACTTGTTACTACACTATCACAACACCAGAGTCAAGTACTGGCCAATACTACACATATATACTTGTTACTACACTATCACAACACCAGAGTCAAGTACTGGCCAATACTACACATATATACTTGTTACTACACTATCTCAACACCAGAGTCAAGTACTGGACAATACTACACATATATACTTGTTACTGCACTATCACAACACCACAGTTAAGTATTGGACAATACTACACATATATACTTGTTACTACACTATCACAACACCAGAGTCAAGTACTGGCCAATACTACACATATATACTTGTTACTACAGTATCACAACACCAGAGTCAAGTACTGGCCAATACTACACATATATACTTGTTACTACACTATCTCAACACCAGAGTCAAGTACTGGACAATACAACACATATATACTTGTTACTGCACTATCACAACACCAGAGTTAAGTATTGGACAATACTACACATATATACTTGTTACTACACTATCACAACACCAGAGTCAAGTACTGGCCAATACTACACATATATACTTGTTACTACAGTATCACAACACCAGAGTCAAGTACTGGACAATACTACACATATATACTTGTTACTACACTATCACAACACCAGAGTCAAGTACTCGACAATACTACACATATATCCTTGTTACTACACTATCACAACACCAGAGTCAAGTACTGGACAATACTACACATATATACTTGTTACTACACTATCACAACACCACAGTTAAGTATTGGACAATACTACACATATATACTTGTTACTACACTATCACAACACCAGAGTCAAGTACTGGCCAATACTACACATATATACTTGTTACTACAGTATCACAACACCAGAGTCAAGTACTGGCCAATACTACACATATATACTTGTTACTACACTATCACAACACCAGAGTCAAGTACTGGACAATACTACACATATATCCTTGTTACTACACTATCTCAACACCAGAGTCAAGTACTGGACAATACTACACATATATACTTGTTACTACACTATCACAACACCAGAGTCAAGTACTGGACAATACTACACATATATACTTGTTACTACACTATCACAACACCAGAGTCAAGTACTGGACAATACTACACATATATACTTGTTACTACACTATCACAACACCAGAGTCAAGTACTGGACAATACTACACATATATACTTGTTACTACACTATCACAACACCAGAGTCAAGTACTGGACAATACTAAACATATATATTTGTTACTACACTATCACAACACCAGAGTCAAGTACTGGACAATACCACACATATATACTTGTTACTACAGTATCACAACACCAGAGTCAAGTACTGGAAAATACTACACATACAGTACATACGTGTTCCTACACTATCACTGTATTCAGATCAAATAATTCTCAGTCATCACAGTCGAGTCGTCGCCGTGGTAATAATGAATCAATAAATGATCATCATGTTGACTGTGTTCTCCCAGTCGAAGCTGCTTTTAATGAAGACAGACGAGATGGTTGCCCCCCCACTGGATGAGCGCCCCCCACTGGATGAGCGCCCCCCCCCCCCCCCCCAGGAAGCCGGCGAGCGCGTCTGGATCCGTGACAAAGGCGGGTATTACTTGACAATACGAGTTTGTCTTGTCACCTCGGTTCCCCAGGTGGCGCCGGCGTCAGACGGGGCGGCGAAGAACACGCTTATTACAATATCACAGCAGATGAAACAAGCTCGGCGTGAGTGTGCGTCGCGACGACAACACGACACCAAACGCAATAAAAGTTCAGGGCGAGGACGACCAGAGATAAAAGCTTTTAATTACCACAAGTATTTCATATAAAACACATAAAAAAACACGTCACCACAATCTCTTCACACAGTTAAAATGAGCTTTTTGTTCGTGTCCGTTGAGGCTTCGTGGCGGGATTTGAACCCACATCCTTCTGGTTTAGACGCAATGTTAGGAAATAAGCGGCCATCTTTGGTTTGTCGTTGGATGGAGATTAAAAATGAGTTAAAATAAAGAATAATTTAAAGCTTCACTCACACGATGGACACACACAGGTCGAGATAGATTCAATACAACGTCGGCTTTTTGGTCAAAATCAGCGTCAAACTTTTGAGCGCGAGACGCCGAAGAAGGATTTTTTTGGCGCCGTCGTGACCCACGAGAGCGTCGTCAGGTCCGGTTGAAACGATCACGTCGATCCGTCGAGGACTCGAAGGCACTTACGCGTGAAAAATAAACGTTTTTTCTGTGTTATGACCTCATTCATGTTCCCCGGCACTTAAGACATTACGTTATTTTCGACAACACTCTTGGCCTCTCGCCAGAGCAGACAAGCTCTTAGATTGATGAGTTAACTTTCTTAATTACTCTGAGTGTGATGCAGAAGATTGTTGGAAGAAGTTTGGATTCCAGAGAAATTTAAAGGTGGATTCAGCAACAAATATATGTATTTTTTACTGTTTTTAAGATGATAAAAAACTAACTTTCCCTCTTTACGATGGTTTAAATTCAAATATTTTTCGTGGGTTATTTAAAATGGTTTCTTCACTGAACAACACAAAAGGTTTCATGTGCAGTTAGTGCAAGTGTGGAGAGGGTTTTTAAAAAAAAGGGGGTGTTCCAGTCCAGAAACCACCTTTCGGCGAGGCCCCGCCCCTCCCGGCGGATCAGATCCCCGTCGTGTCTTTGATCCACTTGTGCATCTTGGTGACCCGGGTGTAGATGCCGGGCTTGTTCCGGCGAGCGCAGCCCTCGCCCCAGCTCACGATCCCGGCCTGGAACCACTTGCCGCTCTCCTCGAAACACGACAGGGGACCCCCCGAGTCGCCCTGGAGACCAGGAGGTTAGTGGCAGTTATAGCAACACTAAAACGATGACGACACACTCATGGATGGCGCGGGAGTAGTATATAATATATATATATATACATTATATACTTATATATTATATACAAGCCCAGTATATAATATATATATATATATATATATTATATACACATAATATATAAATATAATATTTGAAACCAAAATATGTCCAAACAACAGCTGCTGGACTCACTGTATCCTCTCGTCCTCAGTCGTCACTGGGACCACAGGATTTTATTGTTGCTTTAGCTGGAGGTTGCAATTACTGCTGCCATCTAGTGGCCGCAAATTTAATTGAAACACAAAAATAAATAAATGCTGTGAATATTCGGATGTTATTGGTAAATAATAATACAAATAAATAAATAAAAAATATACATATATATATATTTTATTTGTGAATAAAGATCAAATTGTATAATCATAAATTGTAAATTGTAACACATGGATAAAAATGTTGAAATAAAGTAAATTAAAGTAATGAGTAAAAATGAATAAATAAATACATTTAAAAATAAACAGCAAAGTTCTTAAACAATAATAAAATCTGAAGTATTTTATTTTAACGTTTTTGTATTAATTCACACATTTGTTTTTTTCATTAACGTGTCATGAGTTGAAAACAGATTCAAATAGAATCAGGAAGTTGTTTATTTTAGGCTCCGATAGTCGCAGCAGTGCATTATGGGACATTTTAACTACCAGTCTTAAGAATTTAATTAAACGGTGAAAAATACTAAGAGACGCATGTTTGGCGCTCGACGGGACGTTTGTTTTCCTCACCTGACAAGCGTCGACTCCTCCCGCCAAGAACCCGCTGCAGAGCATCCTGGACGTGACCTGACCCTCGGTGACCACGTTACACACCGAGTCGTTGATGACCTTGACCATGGCCTTCTGCAGCACCTGAGCCTTCCGACCTGAAGGGGAGCAGCACAGGCGGGTCAGCACAGGCGGGTCAGCACAGGCGGGTCAGCACAGGCGGGTCAGCACAGGCGGGTCAGCACAGGCGGGTCAGCACAGGCGGGTCAGCACAGGCGGGTCAGCACAGGCGGGTCAGCACAGGCGGGTCAGCACAGGCGGGTCAGCACAGGCGGGTCAGCACAGGCGGGTGCAAGACCTCGGATCAGAAGGCGCTAATGTGCACGGATTAGCTTCGGCTAATGAAGGTTTAAGGCATCGTCCCGGGAGACGCCGCCGCCACGATGCGTGGATACGAGCGAAGATAATGGAAGGCAGCAGAAGATGAGAGAGAGGGAAAGAAAGAGTGTCATGATGGAGGATAAGGAAGAGACGTAGAAAACTGACCAGAAACTGTTTCCTTCAACTGAGAAAAATCTCTAAACTTAGGAAAATGTTGTCGGAACATGATCTGGATCTTGTAATCCATGCGTTTATGTCTTCTCGCCTGGACTATTGTAACAGTTTGTTTTCATGTCTAAACCAGAAGGATGTGTCTCGCCTGCAGTTCATACTAAACTCTGCTGCGAGAATTCTGAGCTGCTCTAGTAGAAGAACTCACATTTCTCCGATCCTTAAAACTCTTCACTGGCTTCCAGTTTCTTTCAGGATCATTTTAAAATTCTGGTTCTTACTTTCAGATCTATTCATGGTCAGACCTTCCATCAGTGATCTGATCCAGACTTACACCCCAGCTCGGGCTCTGAGGTCTGTGGATCAGAATCTACTGATGGTTCCTGAACTTCTGGACCAGAGGAGAGAAATCCTTCCAGACTGTTGCTCCTAAGCTTTGGAACCATCTCTGTGTTTGATGATCTACTGACTCCTTCAAGAAACATCTGTGTTTGATGATCTACTGACTCCTTCAAGAAACATCTGTGTTTGATGATCTACTGACTCCTTCATGAAACATCTGTGTTTGATGATCTACTGACTCCTTCATGAAACATCTGTGTTTGATGATCTACTGACTCCTTCAAGAAACATCTGTGTTTGATGATCTACTGACTCCTTCAAGAAACATCTGTGTTTGATGATCTACTGACTCCTTCAAGAAACATCTGTGTTTGATGATCTACTGACTCCTTCAAGAAACATCTGTGTTTGATGATCTACTGACTCCTTCAAGAAACATGTGTGTTTGATGATCTACTGACTCCTTCAAGAAACATCTGTGTTTGATGATCTACTGACTCCTTCAAGAAACATCTGTGTTTGATGATCTACTGACTCCTTCAAGAAACATCTGTGTTTGATGATCTACTGACTCCTTCAAGAAACATCTGTGTTTGATGATCTACTGACTCCTTCAAGAAACATCTGTGTTTGATGATCTACTGACTCCTTCAAGAAACATCTGTGTTTGATGATCTACTGACTCCTTCAAGAAACATCTGTGTTTGATGATCTACTGACTCCTTCAAGAAACATCTGTGTTTGATGATCTACTGACTCCTTCAAGAATCATCTGTGTTTGATGATCTACTGACTCCTCCAAGAAACGTCTGTGTTTGATGATCTACTGACTCCTTCAAGAAACATGTGTGTTTGATGATCTACTGACTCCTTCAAGAAACATCTGTGTTTGATGATCTACTGACTCCTTCAAGTAACATCTTTGTTTGATGATCTACTGACTCCTTCAAGAAACATCTTAAGACGTTTTTATTTGTTCAGGCTTTTCCTTGATTTTCTGGAACTCCTGTTGTGTTATCAGTGTTATCTTGATCTTTAAAGTATATACTTTATTGAATATTGTTTTGATTGTTTAAGCGCTTTGTGACCCTGGTCTAGAAAAGCGCTCTACAAATAAAAATTACTTACTTACTTACTTACATTAAAGGAAAGGAAGATGAAATCAGGAAAGACTTGAGGACGACGTCCTTTTTTAAGTTTTGAATAAAAAGATAGACCAGCACCTGCTTCCCGGAGCGCCCCCCAGCCCGTGACCCAGCAGGACATGCCGGGCGGGAAGACGTGGGAGGCGGACGGCAGGCAGATGGGCTGGATGGTGCTGGAGAACTGCAGCGGCTCGCTGAGCTCCAGCAGCGCGATGTCGTAGTCGTAGGTCATGGTGTTGTAGTTAGGATGGCTGACGATCCTCTTGAGCGAGCGCCGCTGCACGCCGTCCTGCTTGTACTGGTCCTGCATGCCGCTGTACGTCTGCCAGTTGGACGGCACGTGGTTCCTGCGCCGGAGCGTTCCACAGGGTTAGCGATAGCAACGCGCCGCACAGATCGTCGACCACTTTGATTAACGATTACTTTATTAACCCCTTATTGACCGACTCGCTGAGTTCAATGAGAGGGAGTGAGACGAGTTGGACTTTAGACAATCGTTCGACGGGCCACGTAAAAGTACTTTGGTTGGTTGGTCAGACCCTCGGCCCTCTAAGGTCATGGCGATGAGTTCAATGAGAGGGAGTGAGAATGTAATATAATAGAAACACAATTATCTTTTACATCTAAAAATGATGGGACGAACTATTTTCTTAAAAAAAGAAAAGAGCATTTCTTGTTAAAACTTGCTCGATTTAATTTGAACTCTATATTTTGAACGATGAGTTTAATGAGAGGGAGTGAGACAATGTAACAATGTAATATTATAGAAACACAATTATCTTTTACATCTAAAAATAATGGGACAAACAATTTTCTTAAAAATAATTCATTCATTTTTAAAAAGGAAAAAAGCATTTCTCATTAAAACTTACTCGATTTAATTTGAACTCGATATTTTGCACGATGAGTTCAATGAGAGGGAGTGAGACAATGTAACAATGTAATCCTAGAGATTATTTTTTACATCTAAAAATGATGGGACGAACAACTTTCTTATAAAAAAAGAAAAAAGCATTTCTTGATAAAACTTATTCGATTTAATTTGAACGATGAGTTCAATGAGAGGGAGTGAGACGTTAGAGGTTAGAGTCGTCAATAGATTTTCGTTTCATTTCAATCTACATTTGAGTCGACAATGTGGGGGGGGCATAAAATGGGAATTAAGTACAAGTACAATTGACTGGGGAGACAAAATTGATTTAATTCAAAGCAAATACTTTGAATCATGAGTTTAATGAGAGGGAGTGAGAGGAGTTGAACACGATTTATCGGATTCTAATTGATTCAGTTAGCACGCTAATTGGACGGTCAATAAAGGGTTAATAATGTGGGTAATAAAGTAATACAGTACTGAAAAAAAAAAACAATGGCTCGGCGTCTCTGCCCAATTTCAGTGACTCATCCGCAGCGATGAGTTCAATGAGAGGGAGTGAGACGATTTTGATTTAATTTAGTTATCATGCTGATTAGAAGGTGCTGTTTCAGAACAATGTCCATAAACCAATATAATTTCTAAGTTCTACTAAACCAGCAAAAAACTTCAGTAAGCACAGGGCAATCGTAAAAAAAAAGTTGATGAATTAATTATTTTATTATTATTATTTTATTATTATTTTTCAACCTTTTGTTTTGAGTCGCCGTTAATTTGAAAAAAGTCAAACAAGGATTAAAAATACATTACAATATGTTGAACGTGGAGAAAGGAACCATCTGGATCCAGGAACTTTGTAGAGTCGGTCTTTAACTCTAGAGAGCGTAGCTAGATTCTGGACGGTTAACATATGTTGCCATAATAAAACAATAAAACAATAATACATCCGCATGACCATTCACTACAGATTGTTTTAGGGTTACAACTTTGCCGGAAAAGAGCTGCTTGCCAGAGGTCTGCACTCGCTGGGTGAATTTCTAAATATAATTATTAATAAATTTGTATCTGCAAATCAATATTATTCTGATAATTCAAATGTGATCTGAAAATGTGACTTTATGTTTGTGTTTTCTATTTGATAAAAGTACATTTTATTTTATGTAAAAAATCTGTGCCTTAAGTAAACAACTAAGATGTTTTTTGTTTTTTAAATCATCTGAAATCTGGATTTTAAACGTTATTTTTCAAAATAAACAAGAAGCTCTTGTTCAAGACAAGTCAGCCATTATTACGCCGAGATTAAATAATCTCTTCTTTCAGAATCAGCTGCAACTGAGAACAATTTCCTCTCAATCACAATAGAAGACGCGACTAGTGCTCCCCCTACAGGCGAGCGGCGTCACTGCGCCAGAGAAATGTACACGCGGGGCCCCTTAAGGTTCCCCGGAATTAAAGACATTATCAAGAGAATCTCTTGAGAAAAAACTGTATCAAAGCTTCTGCATAACGAGGCCCGGATTAAAAGTAACGGACGTGACGAAGGAGTGAAAAAAGGTTCGACTCACTCCTGGCTGGGCGTCACGAAGCAGTGCGCCGCCGACAGCAGCCATCTTTCGGAGATGATGGAGGCGCCGCACACGTGCCCGTTGGTCAGCAAGTGGAGGCTGACCTGCCACGGCCACTCGCCCACGTCGGCGTTCTGACCGCCGACGATCCGGTTCAGCTTGTAGGGTCTGGTCCCGCAATCTTTGAGAATTTAAAAACAAAAAAACTTCATCAAGACTTCAAAAAGCGAGAGCGACGACTCGGAATCTTAATCAGGCGTGTTGACATTTTAAAGGTGATCAAAAAGGAGGGGAAAAAAAATACACACCCCGAGGCGTGATGAAGGGAGGATGAAAAAGAAGGGAAAAGTTGAGAGATGACAGCTCTCAATGCAGAATGAAATAAATAAGCGAGCGCAGCCTCGGGCTCCGTCTCCACCATCAAGCGGCGAACATCGGCTCAGGCAGGCTTCGCTGTAATCTCGCTGAGTGACGTGAGGCCGCCGAGACGCTCCAGACGAGAAGAGAAGAAGAAGAAGAAGAAGAAAGTATCTTTACCGCACGACTCTTCGTCCGACAGGTCGCCGCAGTCGTCCACGCGGTCGCACTCGGCGTTGACCTTGTTGACGCAGACGCCGCTCCGGCACTTGAAGCTGAAGTCGGAGCAGATCCCTGGTGCTGGACGGAGACAGACGACCATCAATGGGTTGAAGGTGTGACGGTCGGTGGAGGCGTCGACGCAGCAGACGCGGGTTTGATTCCAGAATAATCAACAATTACGACCAAAAGTATTTGGATGTTGGAGGAAAAACTTTGTCGGTTCATAGTCTTGCAAATGTTGTTTTTTTTAACTCCTATGCTGTGTCTCAAATCGCATACTAGCGTACTAAAAGTTAGTATTTTTAGTGCGTTAGTGCGTCTCAATTCTTAGTATGCGAAATTTAGTGCGCCATGCATACTAAATTGGCGTACTAACACGCCCACAAAACTAGCATGGTTCGATGGACACTAACCACACTAAACAACCGCCATTTTAGTGACGTTTTAAACGGAAGTTACGTCATATATAAATGCATATATATGCATATACTTAAATGTGTATTTTCAGCAGCAGTAGGAGGATAAACACGTCTTCGCTGCTGATACCAGCTTAAATATCTCGCGATTATTTAGATTCTCATATTTTTTCTTTATTTCTTTTTCCAAACTTGCAATACGTGCTGCCAGCAGGTGGCGATAGCGTTCAAACAGCTGCTTGAAACATCGTTAAATAGAAGTAGAAGAAGAAGCTGTCATGTGATTTCCGGTTAGTGTGTAGCAGCAGTGTTTGATTTGAGACACGCTATCTGCGGAGAATTTGCGTACTAGTTAGTATGCATACTAAACTGATGCATACTAACTTCTAGCATACTAAGATAAGTATGCGATTTGAGACACAGCACTATTGTATCTGGGTCAAGGTGACCAGAAGGCCCAAAAAACAAATGTGTTTGTCGTATCCCTTTTGTTTTATCTGGATCAAGGTAAACCGAACGCCCAAAAAATGAACGTGTTTGTGGTATCCCTTGTGTTGTCTTAGGGTCAAGGTAATCCGAAGGGCCTGAAAGCAAACTTTTTTGTGGTATCCCTTTTGTTTTATCTGGGTCAAAGTGACCTGAACGCCAAATACAAATGTGTTTGCGGTATCCCTTTTGTTTTATCTGGGTCAAAGTGACCTGAACGCCAAATACAAATGTGTTTGCGGTATCCCTTTTGTTTGATCTGGGTCAAAGTGACCTGAACGCCAAATACAAATGTGTTTGCGGTATCCCTTTTGTTTTATCTGGGTCAAAGTGACCTGAACGCCAAATACAAATGTGTTTGCGGTATCCCTTTTGTTTTATCTGGGTCAAAGTGACCTGAACGCCCAAATACAAATGTGTTAGGCGTATCCCTTGTGTTGTATCTGGGTCAAGGTGACCCGAAGGACCGAAAACAAACGTATTTGTAGTATCCCTTGTGTTGTCTCTGGGTCTTGAAAAAATCCTGTGTTGATGGAACCAGAGTTCGAAATCTGTCACGTAGGATAAAAAAAACAAAAAACAATCCTCTTGACCCAGAGACGACACAAGGAATACCACAAACACATTTGTTTCCGGGCCTTTCGGTCACACAATGTGTTCCGATGATGCAAAGTAGGGGGGTGTCCCAAAATACGTCACTGACGACGCGTCTTCGGAGCAGATACCGACGTAAATGTTTCGAGAAAACACTCATTTTAACACAAAACAACAATAGTAACACAACTTGATAACTTGTTTCAATGACTCGTTTCCCGACGTGTGTCGTTGACGTTCATCACGAGTCACACTCACATGTCTCGCACGAGGCTTCGTCGCTTCCGTCCTCGCAGTCGGTCTTGGCGTCGCACACGACCTCCTGAGGCAAACACTCGCCGTCGCCGCAGCGCCACTCGTTCTCCTCGCAGCCTGAGAGCGACACACCATGCAGTCAACGTTCCATCGGCTCTGAGTCCTGAACTCCATGATCCTCGACATTCTTTTATTCGATATCCTCACTTCTCACTTCCATGTCAGACATTCATGGAACGAGTCACTTCCTCTAAAAGCAGAAATCGATCAACTTACTTTTAGCCATTAACCGAAGTTTATTAGTCGTTTATTAGTCTTTACTTTACTTTATTGTACTTCTACTAAAATAAAAGTTGTTCCATGAAAAAAAAATGTGATAGTAAAAGTACATTGAAAAAATATAGACTTAAGCAATTTTATGCTAATTTTTATATGTGTTTCTATTGTGTTTTTGGATCGGATTATTTTGCTCCGGAATAAGAATTTTTAGCCTTAATTGTATTTTCAGAATCTGGCTGAAAAACCGCTGAAACGGTTGACGCAGTAAAAAAAAAATTATATATATATATAGGTGGATTTGACCCTTGTGTCTTGAGTTGGGAAAAAAAAACTTTTTGTATCAAGTTAAATAAAATACTTAATGCCAAAAGTTACCAAATTATAATGTTAATTTTATGTAGTAATTTAATGTAACAAAATATGGAGGTGGAGGCGTGTGACCTATTAAAGCAACATTTTATTTGACGATATTATTATTATTTTTTTATTTAAAAATACATCGTTCGAGCGGACGTAGTGAAAAGGGAAAATTATGTGACAAAAGCCGTTTTCTAACCAAATGTACACACGAGAAATTGGCAATGATTAAAAAAAAAGATTGAAATGACATGTAGTTACACCGTTTCGTCACCAGGGGTAGCCAGAAACAATATTTTTAATGTTATGTATTGGGGCTTTTCTGCTTAGCTGTAGTGAATTTTTTACACGGTTATCTAGTTTGATCTGCTATGGTAGGACTCAGTATTCAACGTTGTATTTCTACACGTATTCAACAGAATTTTGAACGAGTGTTTCAAAAAAATGTTAAAAAAATTATAATAATAATAATAGGAAAAAACACTTTCCTAAAAAAATAAAAATAATTTTCCGACTTGATAAATAAATATTGTGTTCCGAACACTGTTCATGTCACTCCCTCTCAGAGAACTCATCACTGCAGTCGAGTGCATTCAGCAGATTTTAAATTCTCACGGAAATATATTTTTAAGTAACGATCAGAGGTTCAAACTTCCATAAGAAAAAACAAAGTTTCAAACACGACAAAGGAAGTACGAGCCGAGATGTCGCCGTGACGACGACGACAAAAACGCTCACTTACTGCACTGTTTCTCGTCGCTGCTGTCGCCGCAGTCGTTCACGCGATCGCAAACCCACATGCGGGGTTTACAGAGTCCGTTGGAGCAAGAGAACTGTTCCTGGTCGCACTCTGGAGGGAAAGCAGTCGGAAAATGTATCAATAAAATGCAGCAAACCATATTTTTAAGCTTTAAAAAACAGAAAACTGCATCAATCAGCAAAACTTATTTAAGCTACTTAGGCCCAGATGTGTCTTCTTAGTTACTCAGTTAAATGTATCTACTTGTACGAACTATACTTTATCGAACTACAATGAGTTTAAATACTTTTATTGCGAATGGAAATATTGTTATCGCCCAAATACAAATGTGTTTGCGGTATCCCTTGTGCTGTATCTGGGTCAAAGTGACCCGAACGCCCGAATATAAATGTGTTTGTGGTATCCCTTGTATTTTATCTGGGTCAAAGAGACCCGAACGGCCAAAAAACGAATGTGTTTGCGGTATCCCTTGTGCTGTATCTGGGTCAAAGTGACCCGAACGCCCGAATATAAATGTGTTTGTGGTATCCCTTGTATTTTATCTGGGTCAAGGTGACCCGAAGGCCTGAAAACACAGAAAACTTATTTAAGCTACTTAGGCCCAGATGTGTCTTCTTAGTTACTCAGTTAAATGTATCTACTTGTACAAACTATACTTTATCAAACTACAATGAGTTTAAATACTTTTATTGCTAATGGAAATATTCTTATCGCCCAAATACAAATGTGTTTGCGGTATCCCTTTTGTTTTATCTGGGTCACAGAGACCCGAACGGCCAAAAAACGAATGTGTTTGCGGTATCCCTTGTGCTGTATCTGGGTCAAAGTGACCCGAACGCCCGAATATAAATGTGTTTGTGGTATCCCTTGTATTTTATCTGGGTCAAGGTGACCCGAAGGCCTGAAAACACAGAAAACGTATTTAAGCTACTTAGGCCCAGATGTGTCTTCTTAGTTACTCAGTTAAATGTATCTACTTGTACAAACTATACTTTATCAAACTACAATGAGTTTAAATACTTTTATTGCGAATGGAAATATTCTTATCGCCCAAATACAAATGTGTTTGCGGTATCCCTTTTGTTTTATCTGGGTCAAAGAGACCCGAACGGCCAAAAAACGAATGTGTTTGCGGTATCCCTTGTGCTGTATCTGGGTCAAAGTGACCCGAACGCCCGAATATAAATGTGTTTGTGGTATCCCTTGTATTTTATCTGGGTCAAGGTGATCCGAAGGCCTGAAAACACGGAAAACTTATTTAAGGTACTTAGGCCCAGATGTGTCTTCTTAGTTACTCAGTTAAATGTATCTACTTGTACGAACTATACTTTATCGAACTACAATGAGTTTAAATACTTTTATTGCGAATGGAAATATTTTTATCGCCCAAATACAAATGTGTTTGCGGTATCCCTTTTGTTTTATCTGGGTCAAAGAGACCCGAACGGCCAAAAAACGAATGTGTTTGCTGTATCCCTTGTGCTGTATATGGGTCAAAGTGACCCGAACGCCCGAATATAAATGTGTTTGTGGTATCCCTTGTATTTTATCTGGGTCAAGGTGACCCGAAGGCCTGAAAACACAGAAAACTTATTTAAGCTACTTAGGCCCAGATGTGTCTTCTTAGTTACTCAGTTAAATGTATCTACTTGTACAAACTATACTTTATCGAACTACAATGAGTTTAAATACTTTTATTGCGAATGGAAATATTCTTATCGCCCAAATACAAATGTGTTTGCGGTATCCCTTTTGTTTTATCTGGGTCAAAGAGACCCGAACGGCCAAAAAACGAATGTGTTTGCGGTATCCCTTGTGCTGTATCTGGGTCAAAGTGACCCGAACGCCCGAATATAAATGTGTTTGTGGTATCCCTTGTATTTTATCTGGGTCAAGGTGATCCGAAGGCCTGAAAACACGGAAAACTTATTTAAGGTACTTAGGCCCAGATGTGTCTTCTTAGTTACTCAGTTAAATGTATCTACTTGTACAAACTATACTTTATCGAACTACAATGAGTTTAAATACTTTTATTGCGAATGGAAATATTCTTATCGCCCAAATACAAATGTGTTTGCGGTATCCCTTTTGTTTTATCTGGGTCACAGAGACCCGAACGGCCAAAAAACGAATGTGTTTGCGGTATCCCTTGTGCTGTATCTGGGTCAAAGTGACCCGAACGCCCGAATATAAATGTTTTTGTGGTATCCCTTGTATCTTATCTGGGTCAAGGTGATCCGAAGGCCTGAAAACACGGAAAACTTATTTAAGGTACTTAGGCCCAGATGTGTCTTCTTAGTTACTCAGTTACAGTAAATGTATCTACTTGTACGAACTATACTTTATCGAACTACAATGAGTTTAAATACTTTTTTTGCGAATGGAAATATTCTTATCGCCCAAATACAAATGTGTTTGCGGTATCCCTTTTGTTTTATCTGGGTCAAAGAGACCCGAACGGCCAAAAAACGAATGTGTTTGCGGTATCCCTTGTGCTGTATCTGGGTCAAAGTGACCCGAACGCCCGAATATAAATGTGTTTGTGGTATCCCTTGTATTTTATCTGGGTCAAGGTGATCCGAAGGCCTGAAAACACGGAAAACTTATTTAAGGTACTTAGGCCCAGATGTGTCTTCTTAGTTACTCAGTTAAATGTATCTACTTGTACGAACTATACTTTATCGAACTACAATGAGTTTAAATACTTTTATTGTGATGTTATCTGTGACGAATTATTATTATCGTTTTTAATAATGCTGCCGAGGTGGTTTCGTGATCGAACACTTCGTAACAGAAAATCAGGTTTAAAAGATAATTTCATGGAAATATTGATCATTAAAAAGTAATGGATGATTTAAAAAATGAAATAAGATCAAAATAAATCAACGTGTATGATGTATGCAAAATAAAAATGTATAAGATTGTTTATAATCTTGAATATTTACTGAAAATAATGCAAATAAAAAAGTTGTTTTCTTGCTCTCGCCACTGTGCAGGTTGTAAAAGGGAGTTCAGGCTCACTACTGCCATCTGTTGACCATCAACGACATTATGATATATGGATCAAACACTCATTTTAAACCAGCACTTCTTGAGTGGAAATGAGGAGTTTTTTTCTGGTCTAAAGTGACGGGCGGGTTGGTGGTGGTGTCAAGACTGCAGACTGTGTGGGTTCTTATGTTTATTGGGAGACGTGGAAAACTCACTGCACTTCATCTCGTCGCTCATGTCTCCGCAGTCGTTCCAGCCGTCGCACTTCAGGTCTTTGGCGATGCAGATTCCCGACATGCAGGCGAACATGTCCGGACACGCTGCGAGAGAAAAGGTGGTGACAATCCTGCGACAGCCTCGTCTCTGCTGATCGCAGCAATTACGGATCCACTCCGACGGAGTCCGGGTGACAACATAACGAGCGCCGGGGCCTCCGGAGCGAGGCGCTCCCGAGTGACGGCGCTAAATAAAACGGACACAATAAACAAGCCGACGACGATCCTCACTTCCCGTCACTTAACGGCTCCATTTGACCGTCACTCAGACACCTCGCCGGCGCCGGCGAAATTGCCGGCTACGAGAGTCTGCGCTCTCGCCGTGAAGAGCAAAGCCATCATGTCGAGTGCTCTCGCTATTGAGACTCACGGTTCTTGGGGTCGTAGGTGCTGTACTCGGCGCTGAAGCCCTTGTCCGTGAACGACTCGTCCGAGTGGAACATCACGTTGAGGACGTTGGTGTCGCTGGTGAAAGCCAGAGACGTCAACTCGCCGCAGTACCTGCGTCCAAGGAAAGCTTTTAGTGGGGAAAAAATGTCAACAAATATAATCAAGTCGTCTGCGTACAACACCGAGTCATCTTCGTAAAACACTAAGTCATCCGCGTACAACACTAAGTCATCCACATACAACACCGAGTCATCTGCGTGCAACACTAACTCATCTTCATACAACACCAAGTCATCTGTGTACAACACTAAGTTATCTTCGTACAACACTGAGTCATCTGCGTACAACACCGAGTCATCTGCGTACAACACCGAGTCATCTGCGTACAACACCGAGTCATCTGCGTACAACACCGAGTCATCTGCGTACAAAACTAAGTAATCTGCATACAAAACTAACTTATCCGCATAAAAAACGAAGTCATCTTTGTACAACACTAAGTCATCCGCGTACAACACCAAGTGATCTGCGTACAACACCAAGTGATCTGCGTACAACATTAAGTCATCTGCGTACAACACTAAGTCATCTGCGTACAACACTAAGTCATCTGCGTACAACACTAAGTCATCTGCGTACAACACTAAGTCATCTGCGTACAACACTAAGTCATCTGCGTACAACACTAAGTCATCTTCGTACAACACTAAGTCATCTTCGTACAACACTAAGTCATCTGCGTACAACACTAAGTCATCTGCGTACAACACTAACTCATCTTCGTACAACACCAAGTCATCTTCGTACAACACCAAGTCATCTTCGTACAACACCAAGTCATCTTCGTACAACACCAAGTCATCTTCGTACAACACCAAGTCATCTTCGTACAACACCAAGTCATCTTCGTACAACACCAAGTCATCTTCGTACAACACCAAGTCATCTGCGTACAACATCAAGTGATCTGCGTACAACTTTAAGTCATCTTCGTACAACACCAAGTCATCTTCGTACAACACCAAGTCATCTTCGTACAACACCAAGTCATCTGCGTACAACACCAAGTCATCTTCGTACAACACCAAGTCATCTGCGTACAACACCAAGTCATCTTCGTACAACACCAAGTCATCTTCGTACAACACCAAGTCATCTTCGTACAACACCAAGTCATCTGCGTACAACATCAAGTCATCTTCGTACAACATCAACTCATCTTCGTACAACACCAAGTCATCTTCGTACAACACCAAGTCATCTTCGTACAACACCAAGTCATCTGCGTACAACATCAAGTCATCTGCGTACAACACCAAGTCATCTTCATACAACACCAAGTCATCTTCGTACAACACCAAGTCATCTGCGTACAACACCAAGTCATCTTCGTACAACACCAAGTCATCTTCGTACAACACCAAGTCATCTGCGTACAACACCAAGTCATCTGCGTACAACACCAAGTCATCTGCGTACAACACCAAGTCATCTGCGTACAACACCGAGTCATACTCGTACAACACCAAGTGATCTGCATAAAAAACACCAAGTCATCTTCGTACAACACCAAGTCATCTTCGTACAACACCAAGTCATCTTCGTACAACACCAAGTCATCTTCGTACAACACCAAGTCATCTTCGTACAACACCGAGTCATACTCGTACAACACCAAGTGATCTGCATAAAAAACACCAAGTCATCTGCGTACAACACCAAGTCATCTGCGTACAACATCAAGTCATCTGCGTACAACACCAAGTCATCTGCGTACAACACCAAGTCATCTGCGTACAACACCGAGTCATACTCGTACAACACCAAGTGATCTGCATAAAAAACACCAAGTCATCTTCGTACAACACCAAGTCATCTTCGTACAACACCAAGTCATCTTCGTACAACACCAAGTCATCTTCGTACAACACCGAGTCATACTCGTACAACACCAAGTCATCTGCATAAAAAACACCAAGTCATCTTTGTACAACACTAAGTCATCCGCGTACAACACCAAGTGATCTGCGTACAACACCAAGTGATCTGCGTACAACATTAAGTCATCTTCGTACAACACCAAGTCATCTTCGTACAACACCAAGTCATCTGCGTACAACACCAAGTCATCTGCGTACAACACCAAGTCATCTGCGTACAACACCAAGTGATCTGCGTACAACACCAAGTGATCTGCGTACAACACCAAGTGATCTGCGTACAACATTAAGTCATCTTCGTACAACACCAAGTCATCTTCGTACAACACCAAGTCATCTTCGTACAACACCAAGTCATCTGCGTACAACATCAAGTGATCTGCGTACAACTTTAAGTCATCTTCGTACAACACCAAGTCATCTTCGTACAACACCAAGTCATCTGCGTACAACACCAAGTCATCTTCGTACAACACCAAGTCATCTGCGTACAACACCAAGTCATCTTCGTACAACACCAAGTCATCTTCGTACAACACCAAGTCATCTTCGTACAACACCAAGTCATCTGCGTACAACATCAAGTCATCTTCGTACAACATCAAGTCATCTTCGTACAACATCAAGTCATCTTCGTACAACACCAAGTCATCTTCGTACAACACCAAGTCATCTTCGTACAACACCAAGTCATCTGCGTACAACATCAAGTCATCTGCGTACAACACCAAGTCATCTTCATACAACACCAAGTCATCTTCGTACAACACCAAGTCATCTGCGTACAACACCAAGTCATCTTCGTACAACACCAAGTCATCTTCGTACAACACCAAGTCATCTGCGTACAACACCAAGTCATCTGCGTACAACACCAAGTCATCTGCGTACAACACCAAGTCATCTGCGTACAACACCGAGTCATACTCGTACAACACCAAGTGATCTGCATAAAAAACACCAAGTCATCTTCGTACAACACCAAGTCATCTTCGTACAACACCAAGTCATCTTCGTACAACACCAAGTCATCTTCGTACAACACCAAGTCATCTTCGTACAACACCGAGTCATACTCGTACAACACCAAGTGATCTGCATAAAAAACACCAAGTCATCTGCGTACAACACCAAGTCATCTGCGTACAACATCAAGTCATCTGCGTACAACACCAAGTCATCTGCGTACAACACCAAGTCATCTGCGTACAACACCAAGTCATCTTCGTACAACACCAAGTCATCTTCGTACAAAACCAAGTCATCTTCGTACAACACCGAGTCATACTCGTACAACACCAAGTCATCTGCATAAAAAACACCAAGTCATCTTTGTACAACACTAAGTCATCCGCGTACAACACCAAGTGATCTGCGTACAACACCAAGTGATCTGCGTACAACATTAAGTCATCTTCGTACAACACCAAGTCATCTTCGTACAACACCAAGTCATCTGCGTACAACACCAAGTCATCTGAGTACAACACCAAGTCATCTGCGTACAACACCAAGTCATCTGCGTACAACACCAAGTGATCTGCGTACAACACCAAGTGATCTGCGTACAACATTAAGTCATCTTCGTACAACACCAAGTCATCTTCGTACAACACCAAGTCATCTTCGTACAACACCAAGTCATCTGCGTACAACACCAAGTCATCTTTGTACAACATCAAGTCATCTGCGTACAACATCAAGTCATCTGCGTACAACACCAAGTCATCTGCGTACAACATCAAGTCATCTGCGTACAACACCAAGTCATCTTCGTACAACACCAAGTCATCTTCGTACAACACCAAGTCATCTGCGTACAACACCAAGTCATCTTCGTACAACACCAAGTCATCTTCGTACAACACCAAGTCATCTGCGTACAACACCAAGTCATCTGCGTACAACACCAAGTCATCTGCGTACAACACCAAGTCATCTGCGTACAACACCGAGTCATACTCGTACAACACCAAGTGATCTGCATAAAAAACACCAAGTCATCTTCGTACAACACCAAGTCATCTTCGTACAACACCAAGTCATCTTCGTACAACACCAAGTCATCTTCGTACAACACCAAGTCATCTTCGTACAACACCGAGTCATACTCGTACAACACCAAGTGATCTGCATAAAAAACACCAAGTCATCTGCGTACAACACCAAGTCATCTGCGTACAACATCAAGTCATCTGCGTACAACACCAAGTCATCTGCGTACAACACCAAGTCATCTGCGTACAACACCGAGTCATACTCGTACAACACCAAGTGATCTGCATAAAAAACACCAAGTCATCTTCGTACAACACCAAGTCATCTTCGTACAACACCAAGTCATCTTCGTACAACACCAAGTCATCTTCGTACAACACCGAGTCATACTCGTACAACACCAAGTCATCTGCATAAAAAACACCAAGTCATCTTTGTACAACACTAAGTCATCCGCGTACAACACCAAGTGATCTGCGTACAACACCAAGTGATCTGCGTACAACATTAAGTCATCTTCGTACAACACCAAGTCATCTTCGTACAACACCAAGTCATCTGCATACAACACCAAGTCATCTGCGTACAACACCAAGTCATCTGCGTACAACACCAAGTGATCTGCGTACAACACCAAGTGATCTGCGTACAACACCAAGTGATCTGCGTACAACATTAAGTCATCTTCGTACAACACCAAGTCATCTTCGTACAACACCAAGTCATCTTCGTACAACACCAAGTCATCTGCATACAACACCAAGTCATCTGCGTACAACACCAAGTCATCTGCGTACAACACCAAGTGATCTGCGTACAACACCAAGTGATCTGCGTACAACACCAAGTGATCTGCGTACAACATTAAGTCATCTTCGTACAACACCAAGTCATCTTCGTACAACACCAAGTCATCTTCGTACAACACCAAGTCATCTGCGTACAACACCAAGTCATCTTCGTACAACATCAAGTCATCTGCGTACAACATCAAGTCATCTGCGTACAACATCAAGTCATCTGCGTACAACATCAAGTCATCTGCGTACAACACCAAGTCATCTGCGTACAACACCAAGTCATCTGCGTACAACACCAAGTGATCTGCGTACAACATTAAGTCATCTTCGTACAACACCAAGTCATCTTCGTACAACACCAAGTCATCTTCGTACAACACCAAGTCATCTGCGTACAACATCAAGTCATCTGCATACAACATCAAGTCATCTGCGTACAACATCAAGTCATCTGCGTACAACATCAAGTCATCTGCGTACAACATCAAGTCATCTGCGTACAACATCAAGTCATCTGCATACAACACCTAATTATCTGCGTTTTCAGAAGACAAAACTTCTGGCAGTTTGTGGCTCTAGACTAATTACACACTGTACACAATACTGACATTTTGATATATACATGTATTTGGCATGTATCATCTTAGGTTTATTACAGTTTTAGGATATATATTGTTTTCTTTTTGCTAATTTTTTCCTCCGTTTTGTTCATTCACGACTAAGTTGTACAAAAATGTTGTCATTTTTGGAGGAAAAATGTAAATCAAGTATTTATACTTCTAGGTCTACTATTTTTAGAAGTATTACATTTGCTCTTGACTTTGAATATACTCTCTTCTGAATATATATATATTTTTATTTTGTACACAATGATGTGTGTAGGTTATTGCCTTCCGTTTCCATTTTCGTTTCACAGGAAAATAATGGTTGTTGTACAAGGTTGTGTATTTGTACCTACACTTGAAAAGCTACACATCTTTAAATGTCGTTCACGTGTCTTTGAAAAGTCACTGGACCTGAAAGTAAAGTCGTGACGAACCGAGCAGCGTTTTCTACGTTAAAGCTGGTTTTGCTCTGATTACCTCCCAGTGTGTGCGTCTGCGTGTGCGTCTGCGTGTGCGTCTGTGTGTGCGTCCGTGTGTGGAAGTGCGACTGTTACAAAGGCCATTAGCCGAAGACAAATATGTGGAAATAGAAGCCATTACTTCCAAGAGCGTTTACAGTTTAACCTGCAGAGACGCCAGCTCTCGTAAATAACTAGCGAAGAGCTCCCATGATGCCTTGCGTCTTACTTGTTGCCCATAACCTCCAGGTAGTCTTTGTGGCAGGCGCGGGTGTCCACGCCGGGCTCCTTCATCCGGAACATGCTGAACTTCACCTGCACTTTTTTCCCATCAGGCACCTGCGGCAGAGACGGTCAACCACGTGAGACGCCGACACGAAGGAAGCGGCGAAAAAAAAACACTGCGGCGCCGACTGACAGATGAAGACGGAGGAGCTGCTCGTAGAAACGCCGCCTCAGCGTTTCTCCGGCGGTGAGTTAAGGGGGGGGGGGGGGGCCGTAACAAACCTTAATGGTCCACTTGCAGTCGGTGGCGGGGGGGTAGAAGACGGGGTACAGCGGGGACGTGAAGACTCCCTTCTTGTCGGACAGGACGCCGCCGCACTTGATCACTGAGAGAGAAGCGTTACGAGGGTGAATCGGACGCGTGGGTCACGAGCGCCCCTACCTTGACTCTTGGGCAGCGCCTTGTACTCGGCCGTGAACCCGGGGTGCTGGTCCTGGCCGTCCGAGATCATGTTGACCAGCATGATGTTGCCGGACGAGACCACCTGGAGGGGGTTGGAGGGCGGGCGCTGACCACACTTCCTGTTAGCGTGACACATGGTTTAGTATGTTTAGAGGCTCGAAGTTCACTGACCTCATACATGCTCGTCCCTCTACTCCCATTTAAATATTGCAACTTTTGACTGAAATTATTTTTTTTATAACTGATTTTTAAAATATATCTTTAATGTTAAACATATTGTTTTTTGAATACATAATTAAAAAGATTTATAATTCATAAAGATTCCATTTCTCAAGTTTGGCACGTGAGCAGCAGCGGTGAGCAGCCATACAAGTGAAACAACCCAAGCATGACTTCTTAGTTGACTGAGGGTTAGTCAGGAAAAACATTTAGAAGAAATGAAAGGAATACAATAAGAAGTGAAGAAACTAACAAAATAAACCTTTTTTTTTTTTTTTTAAAGAAAAAATATATAAATATGATTGAAAGAATAAAAAAATGTATATATATTTTTTTTCTTTTTTGTGGTTTAACGTTAGGGTAAGTAAATGTAATCACTTTTTTTTTTATTAATTCATAAAAAAAAATGTTTTAAATAAAATCAATGTTTAAATAAAAATGAATGTAATGTTTAAATGATTTATTTTTCTATCTACTATTGTTAGGATGTAATAACAAATCTATTTAAGGAAATTTAATTAATTATCAAAAATAAACATATTTTTTTAAATATTAAAAGTAATTAAATATGTTTAAAGAGTATTTTTTTTTTAATTTGCCATTTATAATAAATAAAAAAATGTTTTTTTTTAATAATTTAACATTTTTTTATAAATGTTTTTTTTATACAAAGTTATCAAATATTTTTAAAGATTGTTTTCCTTTTTTGTGGTTCATGGTTAGAATGTAACAACAAATATCAAAAATAAACAGAATTATTTTTATATAAAAAGTCATAAAATATGTTTAAAGATTTATTTTAGTTTTTGCCGTTAATATTTGATAAAAAAAAGTTTTTTTTAATAATTTAACATTTTTTTATAAATGTTTTTTTTATACAAAGTTATCAAATATTTGTAAAGATTGTTTTTCTTTTTTTGTGGTTCATGGTTAGGAAGAGAAAATGTATATAAATGTTTTTCATTTAAAATAATAGAAGTTTTTCAAATAAAACATTTTTAATTATGTTTCCATGCATTTTTATCCTTTTTAAAAAGCTCACATCTCAATAAAGCTCACGTCACCTCGGATGAAGCAGAAGCTCAAAAGCCCTAAAATGTTTTTTCCTTCGGTCTCGCATCCCTCGGTAAAGCATATTTGTTTGGCAAGGCTCGGCGAGATTGAATTGCCTGCAGCTACAAGTGATGTTGCTTTTAAGAGCCGCTCGCTCCGTAATCACACTCTGGCTTCCCTGCGCAGACAGAGTGCAATTACACAGTAATGGCAGCATCCAGGTTGGCACTCAGCGCAGATTTAAAACGGAAGGTCTTTCCGAGCCAATTCAATCTCGCTGAGGTCGCGGGAGTTAAGCGTAAAAAAAAGGGGCGTGAGCGGCGACGGGTTCAACCGGCACAGGAATGTCTTGTTGTTGTTATTGTTGTGGATGCATCCATAGAGTTTAAAAGCCTCGTGCTGTTAAATTGTACAATTCTGAGGGCAGGAGTGGAGTAAAAGTATCTGGATGTTCTGTTCTATGTTAGTCTTTGTATCCTTTTGTCTTTGTTTTTTTTCTTCTTTATCTTTAGATTGGATTGTATCATCTTGTTCTTTCTCTTTACTTTTCTTTGTTCTTATTTTATATTTATTTATTTTTTATGAGAAATTGCTGTATTGCTGTGGCTAATTGGAAAAAAAAAACAATTTCCCGAAAGAGGGATCAATAAAGTTCTACTTAAACTAACATGTGATCAGTTCAAATATGTCGTAAGAAAACCCTTTGTGTCCAGAATGTTTCACGTTTAAATAAGTCAAAAATGTTCATGGAAATGTTAAAAAAAATAAAAAATAGAAAAAACTGATGTTCACGAAAAATAATATACATTTATTTGGTTTCATTAGAACATCTTTTTATATAAAAAGTTATCAAATATGTTTAAGGATTTATTTTCGTAGATTGTTTTTCTTTTTTTGCGGTTCATGGTTAGGAAGAGAAAATGCAATAAAAGTGTATAAATGTTATTAATTAAAAGAAAATTAACAGATGTTTTTCAAATAAAAGTTATTTATAATGTTTGAATTTTTTTTCCCCCTTTTAAAAACTTTGGTTGTTGTTGTTGTTGTTGTTGTTGCATCCATAGAGTTTAAAAGCCTCGTGCTGTAAAATTGTACAATTCTGAGGGCAGGAGTGGAGTAAAAGTATCTGGATGTTCTGTTCTATGTTAGTCTTTGTATCCTTTTGTCTTTGTTTTTTTTCTTCTTTATCTTTAGATTGGATTGTATCATCTTGTTCTTTCTCTTTACTTTTCTTTGTTCTTATTTTATTTTTATTTATTTTTTATGAGAAATTGCTGTATTGCTGTGGCTAATTGGAAAAAAAAAACAATTTCCCGAAGGAGGGATCAATAAAGTTCTACTTAACCTAACATGTGATCAGTTTAAATATGTCGTAAGAAAACCTTTTGTGTCCAGAATGTTTCACGTTTAAATAAGTCAAAGATTTTCATGGAAATATAAAAAAAAATTAAAAATTGATGTCAGAAATCGACATGTTCACGAAAAATAATATACATTTATTTGGTTTCATTAGAACATCTTTTTATATAAAAAGTTATCAAATATGTTTAAGGATTTATTTTCGTAGATTGTTTTTCTTTATTTGCGGTTCATGGTTAGGAAGAGAAAATGCAATAAAAGTGTATAAATGTTATTAATTAAAAGAAAATTAACAGATGTTTTTCAAATACAAGTTATTTATAATGTTTGAATTTTTTTTCCCCCTTTTAAAAACTTTGTTTTTGGTCAGGATTACAAATAAATAATTACAAATAATCAGCGAGGTTTCAACAGACGCAGTAATGTCTTGATGTTGTTGTTGTTGTTGTTGTTGTTGTTGTTGTTGACGCATCCATAGATTTTAAACTGTTTAAACATGTGATTGGTTCAAATAAGACTAAAAATATATTGTACGAAACAAATTACATTTTTATGTCAGAAATCGACATGTTCACAAAAAATAATATACATTTACTTGGTTTCATTATAACAATTAAGTATTTTAAATGATATTAGATATAATTATTGTATCATTATTTGTATAGAACTATTGATTTAACAAAACGTTTACATTTAATCCCCAGAGCCGGAGCCAAGGTCTCAAGCACACCAGCTCCTCCACGTGATTTATTTTCTCTTTTTGATATTTGGATGGTGTTTGTTAAGCTTCATAAATAAATAAATATATAGTTTATATATAATTTGAAAAATTTAAATTAAATGATCAAAAATGTACAATTAAAAACATTTAAAGTAAATATTAATGGTTTGGAAATCACTTAAAAAAACCTATGAAATTGTATAATCTTGTAATTACCTTTTTTTTTCAATATTTTAAACACTTACAACATAAATAATGGTTTTCTAAATTTTCTGGCAATGATTGACACCTGGACCTCAAATTTAAGAACATATTTATAATCATAGTAATTATTATATAATTAGTAATTATGTTATTACTAACAGGTCAAATTATTATTTTGTTCGTGCAGTCAGTGACTCAGGATAAACTTTTCTAAACCTTTTGTGTTTTTCTACATTTACTTTTCGGTCGATCACAAACAGGAAGTTGTATTTGGCAGCTTCACAAAGTGTCATCAAGACAGTCAAACGTCATGTGACCGGACGCTGCTCTTGGATTGGTCGAAGGGATTTAAACACGACATCGTTGGAAATGATCAAAAAGAACCAAAACGAAAGCTCGGATGATGCGATGTGGTTCCGCGGTTTAGACTTGAATCAGAAAACAGGGTCGCGGGTGCGAATCCCGGAACTCACTCGGTGATGGCCTGAGAGTCGTCGGGACTCAAGGAGTCGTAGATGGAGACGAAGTCGTCGGAGCAGTCGTCCTCGATGCTGAAGAACGGGAAGTTGAGGAAGATGACGTGGTTCTCCGTGGCCCGGATCTGCCACTGGCAGCGGGACTTCGGGGGGTAGCCGGTCGGGTACCCCGGGGACGAGAACTTGGCGGCGGTGGCCGTGGCCTCCAGACGGAAGAAGCACTCCTCTACGAGGAACAGAAGACTTTCATTATTCACGCCTTAAACTCAGATATGCCTTTTCTTGAAAGATTGAAAAGCTCCGGCGGTTGAAGATCTTGTTTTATCTCCTTGTTCTCGACCATCGTCTTCGCTGTGAATCAATCCTTTTGATTCCTTCTTTGATGTCGACTCTGGTACCAGAAGGACTCGACTCATCAGAGTCGCCCTCAAAGATCTTTGTGTCACGGAGAGACGGAGGAAGATCTTCCGTCTTCTCTACTCATTCCACTCATCAGGCTCTGGCGGGAGAACAAAGCTCGTGCATACCTCCCCCGAGGAGCCTATTCCACATGTTTATGTCATGAAACGACTCAATGGAACTTAATGAGAATTGTCGGCTCGCACAAAAAAAGGGGCTTTGATGAATCGGGAAGCTAGCTTGATAGCCGCTACGCTACCAGTGACGCTAAGCTAACTGCATTACGTGAGTCAAGGTGACAGTAAAACAATCAACAGCAAAACATTTACAGCAACATGGTGTGTTTATCGTATGAGCTTAGTTTTGAGTTTAGAAGCTGTTTAGAGGATGGATGGATGGATGGATGGATGGATGGATGGATGGATGGATGGATGGATGGATGGATGGATGGATGGATGGATGGATGGATGGATGGATGGATGGATGGATGGATGGATGGATGGATGGATGGATGGATGGATGGATGGATGGATGGATGGATGGATGGATGGATGGATGGATGGATGGATGGATGGATGGATGGATGGATGGATGGATGGATGGATGGATGGATGGATGGATGGATGGATGGATGGATGGATGGATGGATGGATGGATGGATGGATGGATGGATGGATGGATGGATGGATGGATGGATGGATGGATGGATGGATGGATGGATGGATGGATGGATGGATGGATGGATGGATGGATGGATGGATGGATGGATGGATGGATGGATGGATGGATGGATGGATGGATGGATGGATGGATGGATGGATGGATGGATGGATGGATGGATGGATGGATGGATGGATGGATGGATGGATGGATGGATGGATGGATGGATGGATGGATGGATGGATGGATGGATGGATGGATGGATGGATGGATGGATGGATGGATGGATGGATGGATGGATGGATGGATGGATGGATGGATGGATGGATGGATGGATGGATGGATGGATGGATGGATGGATGGATGGATGGATGGATGGATGGATGGATGGATGGATGGATGGATGGATGGATGGATGGATGGATGGATGGATGGATGGATGGATGGATGGATGGATGGATGGATGGATGGATGGATGGATGGATGGATGGATGGATGGATGGATGGATGGATGGATGGATGGATGGATGGATGGATGGATGGATGGATGGATGGATGGATGGATGGATGGATGGATGGATGGATGGATGGATGGATGGATGGATGGATGGATGGATGGATGGATGGATGGATGGATGGATGGATGGATGGATGGATGGATGGATGGATGGATGGATGGATGGATGGATGGATGGATGGATGGATGGATGGATGGATGGATGGATGGATGGATGGATGGATGGATGGATGGATGGATGGATGGATGGATGGATGGATGGATGGATGGATGGATGGATGGATGGATGGATGGATGGATGGATGGATGGATGGATGGATGGATGGATGGATGGATGGATGGATGGATGGATGGATGGATGGATGGATGGATGGATGGATGGATGGATGGATGGATGGATGGATGGATGGATGGATGGATGGATGGATGGATGGATGGATGGATGGATGGATGGATGGATGGATGGATGGATGGATGGATGGATGGATGGATGGATGGATGGATGGATGGATGGATGGATGGATGGATGGATGGATGGATGGATGGATGGATGGATGGATGGATGGATGGATGGATGGATGGATGGATGGATGGATGGATGGATGGATGGATGGATGGATGGATGGATGGATGGATGGATGGATGGATGGATGGATGGATGGATGGATGGATGGATGGATGGATGGATGGATGGATGGATGGATGGATGGATGGATGGATGGATGGATGGATGGATGGATGGATGGATGGATGGATGGATGGATGGATGGATGGATGGATGGATGGATGGATGGATGGATGGATGGATGGATGGATGGATGGATGGATGGATGGATGGATGGATGGATGGATGGATGGATGGATGGATGGATGGATGGATGGATGGATGGATGGATGGATGGATGGATGGATGGATGGATGGATGGATGGATGGATGGATGGATGGATGGATGGATGGATGGATGGATGGATGGATGGATGGAGCTGAACAATTAATTTCTCCTCAGAGGATCAATAAAGTATCCATCCATCCATCCATCCATGAGGTTATCTTTTCAAAACATAAGGTGTGTTGCTAACGCTAAAGCTAGCTAATACCTACTGGAAAATGTTCAATTATCATTTTTGATCATTTTGAAAATTGTTGAAAATTCTCAACTTGTTAGTAAAGTTTAAATCCTTTTTGTGTCAAATTTACAGGATTTTTTTGTTTGTTTTTGGCGTAATTTCTTGTAAACAACTGGTGATTTTTCACTCGTCCTGTTTTTCCCATATCATCCCATCAAATCTTCTGGTTATTACAAAGACACCGTTTCTTTAAGCGTCATCCAAAGATAACTTAAAATCCACAGCGGGAGCCAGGGTCTTAAGCAGACCACTTCACTAACGTAAAAATAAAAAACAAGATGTTTTTTTTTAGGTAAAGATCTACGAGTGTTTCTGAGAAGGATGATCGCGTCCATGATGGCGTCGGATGAGACGGTCACTAGTGGGGAAAAAAAAGTTCTGGACTCACTGGCTCTGGGGTTCCGGGCCATACGAGGGTCCGTGTCTGAGAAAACAAAAGACAACGTTTGAGATAAAAATCTTCAACAAAACTTTGATACAAAACAATACTCGCAAATATCCCTCGACATTCGAGTTTAAAAACCAGCTAGCCGGGGGCCCCCGCCTCCTCACCCCGGACCATCCGTCTCCCCCTAAGTGTCCTGGACGGCGACATGGAATCATACGCACAGAAATCATTTTAAAGAGATCTGGAAGCTGGCGAGTCACGGAGGCCGGGCCTGGACGGCGGCCCAGATGTTGACGAATGCAAGGCGAGCGCTGAGCCGACGAAAAAGAAGAGAAATGGTCGTCTGGGGGCCACGCCAGCGCCGGCTAATATCATTAGAGCGCCGGAGTGCGTGCAAATGTGCGGACGAGAGGGTCTTTCTTATCCGTCTGGATCTTATCGGCCAGAGATTCCCATCACGGCGCGAGAGGAACGTCAATAACCATCTGGAGCGACTCGAATCGAAGCTTCTGGTTAAATGTCACGTATTAAGAAATATGTACTTCGACGACTGTTTTCAAGAGAAATGTCAAGAGTGTTTGTTTTGTCAAAAGATGTTTTTAAATGTCGTTTTAATCCGAGAACAAACCGTTTGTTTTGATATTTAAACTGAAGAATAGTTTCATCTTTCGGTCGAGAAAAATATCGAGTTTTATTTGAATTTAAATGATTTTATTTGATGCAACAATGATCCAAGTCAAGAAAACTAACTAAATATGCCTGAAATATTTGTTTAAAGTTAAAACATTCTTACAGTGAAGTAGAATTATTTAATTGTAAATGTTTCCACAAACATTAAAGGCATCTTAAAAATCTAATAAAACAGTTTTTTGTTTTTTTTTCTACTAGACAAGTTACATTTTCAGTGTAGTTTTTAGTGCAAAATTTTAAACGACGTTTAAAAAAACCATCAAAATGGCGGGAAAAACATTTGTTTAATTTTAAATGTTTAAAACGGTTCACACTGAACTATTTGAATTGTTTACAAATGTTTGTTTTGTCAAAAGATGTTTTTAAATGTCGTATTAATCCGAGAACAAACCGTTTGTTTTGATATTTAAACTGAAGAATAGTTTCATCTTTCAGTCGAGAAAAATATCGATTTTTATTTGAATTTAAATGATTTTATTTGACGCAACAATGATCCAAGTCAAGAAAAATTGAATTTTTTTAATATTTTGAGACAAAATACGCCTGAAATATTTGTTTAAAGTTAAAAAAAATCCTTACAGTGAAGTAGAAATATTTAATTGTGAAGTTTCCACAAACAACAAATCCATCTTAAAAATCTAATAAAACAGTTTTTGTTGTTTTGTTTTTCTCTACTAGATAAGTTACATTTTCAAGATAAAATATTAAAATTACTGTGAGTTTTTAGTGCAAAAATTAAAACGACAAAATCAAAATGGCGGGAAAAACATTTGTTTAATTTTAAATGTTTAAAACGGTTCACACTGAACTATTTGAATTGTTTACAAATGTTTGTTTTGTCAAAAGATGTTTTTAAATGTCGTATTAATCCGAGAACAAACCGTTTGTTTTGATATTTAAACTGAAGAATAGTTTCATCTTTCAGTCGAGAAAAATATCGAGTTTTATTTGAAGTTAAATGATTTTATTTGATGCAAAAATGATCCAAGTCCAGAAAACTAACTAAATATGCCTGAAATATTTGTTTAAAGTTAAAACATTCTTACAGTGAAGTATAAATATTTAATTGTAAATGTTTCCACAAACATTAAAGGCATCTTAAAAATCTAATAAAACAGTTTTTTTTTTTTTTTTCTACTAGATAAGTTACATTTTCAGTGGTTTTTAGTGCAAAATTTTAAACGACGTTTAAAAAAACGTATGAAAATGGCGGGAAAAACATTTGTTTAATTTTAAATGTTTAAAACGGTTCACACTGAACTATTTGAATTGTTTACAAAAGTTTGTTTTGTCAAAAGATGTTTTTAAATGTCGTTTTAATCCGAGAACAAACCGTTTGTTTTGATATTTAAACTGAAGAATAGTTTCATCTTTCAGTCGCGCTGAGAAAAATATAAAGTTTTATTTGAATTTAAATGATTTTATTTGATGCAACAATGATCCAAGTCAAGAAAACTGTCGTTTTTTTTAAATATTTGAGACAAAATACGCCTGAAATATTAGTTTAAAGTTAAAAAATCCTTACAGTGAAGTAGAAATATTTAATTGTAAATGTTTCCACAAACAACAAATCCATCTTAAAATTAGTTAAAAAAAAGTTTTTGTTGTTTTGTTGTTTTTATTCTCTACTAGATAAGTTACATTTACAAGATAAAATATTTAAATTACTGTGAGTTTTTAGTGCAAAAATTGCACTAAAAAACTGCAGAATAGTTTCATCTTTCAGTCGCGCTGAGAAAAATATAAAGTTTTATTTGAATTAAATTATTTTATTTGATGCAACAATGATCCAAGTCAAGAAAAATTGATTTTTTTTTAATATTTTGAGACAAAATACGCCTGAAATATTTGTTTAAAGTTAAAAAATCCTTACAGTGAAGTAGAAATATTTAATTGTGAAGTTTCTGCAAACAAAAACATCTTTTCAATCTAATAAAACAGTTTTTGTTGTTTTTTTTCTCTACTAGATAAGTTACATTTTAAAGATAAAATATCAAAATTACTGTGAGTTTTTAGTGCAAAAATTTAAACAACAAAAAAAAACAAAATGGACGGAAAAACTTTTTCTTTTTTAGTGTTTTAAACGGTTCACACTGAACTATTTGAATTGTTTACAAATGTTTGTTTTGTCAAAAGATGTTTTTTTAAATCTTGTTTTGATATTTAAACTGCAAATTATATTTTTCTCCGCGTGACTGAAAGATGAAACTAACGTTTTATTTGAATTTAAACAATTTTATTTGATGCAACAATGATCCAAGTCCAGAAAACTGTCATTTAAAAAAATATTTTGAGACTAAATACGCCTGAAATATTTGTTAAAAGATTTTAAAAAATCCTTACAGTGAAGTACAAATATTTAATTGTAAAGTTTCCACAAACAACAACAACGTCTTCAAAATCTAAAAGAAAATATTTTTTGTTTAAAAAAAAAATGACTTAAACTCTTGTTCTCTACTATATGTTTTAAAATGAGTTTTAAGTGTAAGAATTAAACGCCAAAAAAACAAAATGGCCGGAAAAAATTTTTTGTTTAATTTTAAATTTTTAAAACGGTTCACACTGAACTATTTGAATTGTTTAAAAATGACATATTTTGCCGATTGATTGTTCAGATGTTTTTGCTGCTTTGGTTGGACTTGATTTGAAACCAACTGGTTTTTAACTCAAACAAAATCACTGAACAACTCGATCAACATGTCAATCGCTAACAACCAGTCTTCGTCACACTCCCTCTCGGTGAACTCAGCGCCTAAGCTGCGTTCATTCAGTTTGTTCTGGAGACTAAACTTGACTTGAAATGCATCTTTTCTACGACTAACAGAAAGCGACCGGCGGTGGTTCTGGTACCGGCGGCCGTGATCTCGCTGATCTGGACGCTGGCGCCGCTCTTGCCGCCCCTCGGCTGCTGGGTCAGGGTCTCCAGAGACTCCAGCACCAGCTCCTCCGAGACCTCGGACTCCAGCTCCAGGTCCTCCACGGGGATGTCGAACTGACTCCAGAAGTAGGCGGTGACGCCCTCGCTGGGGACGTGTGAGTTTAAACATGTTTATTATTGGGTTTTTAGGCAATAAAACAGACATGAATTTAAAGTAAAGATACGTTTTTTACTAAATAAATGTCACTATGAATCATTAATTAAATATAAATTCAAATATTCAATTCAAATGTAACATTTAATTAGAGATAATCAGGTTTTAATGTTCTTGTTCATGTCATATATTTACTGCTTTTTGAAAAATGACAGAAATGAGTCAACAATATGTTTTTGTTGCAACGACATGTCAAACTTAGGGCCTGTGTGCCACATTTAGGCCGTGGCATAACTACATTCGGCCTTTGTTTAATTATTTTTTCAGTCATTAATGTCGCTCACAGTACCCATAATGCATTGCAGTTTCAATTACAAGCCATTGATTTTTGTTTTCTCGACTGCTATGGAGCTGGATTTCTTTCACTTTATAACAGGTTGCAAAGAAAATACAAATTAAAGACTTCAATCAAATAATAAAATTAATAAAAGGTAATTTCACTTTGATTAAAAAATAAATAAATACTTGATTGAAGCTTATTTTGGTATTTAATAGTTTAATCAAGGCTTGAAGGTCCTCAACATAATATGGCCAAAAAAAAAGAGAACTTTAATCAAAATAAATATTTTCAAACTGTTTTCTTTGATCGAAGTAAACTTTTTTTGGATTGAAAATTATTTGTTTTCATTGAAGTAAAACAATTTTAATTCAAACTCCTTTTTGATTGATTTAAATGTTCCATTGAAAACATATTTTTGATGCAATTGTTTTGTTTTTTTCAATGAACAAAGAAACAACTCGACCTCCATACACTTGTTATTACACAGAGCGTCCTCAGGGGGGCGCACGGATCACCATGGGAACCACGGATTTAACATTTATTTTTTATGAATTATTTTCTTTTTATTCGATTTTTTTTGTATGTAGTTTAATATTCAAGAGCAAAAGTTTGATTAGAAATAATGAGAAAATGTGATTGTTGATTGTGAATTAATACTTTTAATGTATTTAACAATTAATACTTTTAATGTATTTAACAATAAGAAGAACAATTAATACTTTTAATGTATTTAACAATTAATACTTTTAATGTATTTAACAATAAGATGAACAATTATTACTTTTAATGTATTTAACAATAAGATGAACAATTAATACTTTTAATGTATTTTACAATAAGATAAACAATTAATACTTTTAATGTATTCAACAATAAGATGAACAATTAATACTTTTAATGTATTTAACAATAAGATGAACAATTAATACTTTTAATGTATTCAACAATAAGATGAACAATTAATACTTTTAATGTATTTAACAATAAGATGAACAATTAATACTTTTAATGTATTTAACAATAAGATGAAAAATTAATACTTTTAATGTATTCAACAATAAGATGAACAATTAATACTTTTAATGTATTTAACAATAAGATGAACAATTATTACTTTTAATGTATTTAACAATAAGATGAAAAATTAGTACTTTTAATGTATTTAACAATAAGATGAACAATTAATACTTTTAATGTATTTAACAATAAGAAAAAAAAATACTTTTAATGTATTCAACAATAAGATGAAGAATTAATACTTTTAATGTATTTAACAATAAGATGAACAATTAATACTTTTAATGTATTTAACAATAAGATGAACAATTAATACTTTTAATGTATTTAACAATAAGATGAACAATTAATACTTTTAATGTATTTAACAATAAGAAAAAAAAATACTTTTAATGTATTCAACAATAAGATGAAGAATTAATACTTTTAATGTATTTAACAATAAGATGAACAATTAATACTTTTAATGTATTTAACAATAAGATGAAAAATTAATACTTTTAATGTATTTAACAATAAGATGAAAAATTAATACTTTTAATGTATTTAACAATAAGATGAACAATTAATACTTTGAATGTATTTAACAATAAGATAAACAATTATTATTTTTAATGTATTTAACAATAAGATGAACAATTAATACTTTTAATGTATTTAACAATAAGATGAACGATTAATACTTTTAATGTGTTTAACAATAAGATGAACAATTAATACTTTTAATGTATTTAACAATAAGATGAACAATTAATACTTGTAATGTATTTAACAATAAGATGAACAATGAATACTTTTAATGTATTTAACAATAAGATAAACAATTAATACTTTAAATGTATTTAACAATAAGATAAACAATTAATACTTTAAATGTATTTAACAATAAGATGAACAATAAATAATTTTTAATGTATTTAACAATGAATACTTTTAATGTATTTAACAATAAGATAAACAATTAATACTTTGAATGTATTTAACGATAAGACAAACCATTAAACAAAGCTTTATATTCTCAGGGGTTGAATGTAAACATTTGATCAGAAACTGTCATGAATGTCGTGAATCAAACAATCAAGGCGAGAAGCTCAAGAAAAAAAGAAGCATCTTCTACCTGAAGGCCGTGACCACAGACTTGGTGTAGTAGGTCTTCAGCAGTGGATCCAGCCTGTAGTTGTGGTCCAGCTGCAGAGAGACAAATGAGTTTGAGTCGTGCTGGCGACGGCGCCGCGGGTCCAGCAGACATTAGCATGTAAACACGAGGCTGGAGCTTCTGGCCTTCAGCGGCGACTGCTGGAGAAGCTGCTGCGAGGACGTGAAGCATCTCCAGCGCTGGACCTGCTGCAGGACACACTGAGCACCACAACAGATGAGGTGTCAGAGTGACAGAGTCCTGGCTCACGGGGTAAACAATATGATAAACCACCTGGAAACTAAGTACTAGGGGATACTTATGAGTGTTATGGCCGGAAAAACTACTTCTTTTTTTTTACATGTTGTACAACTATTGGTACAGATTTAACAAAAACTTCTGCAGGAAAAACAAAACTCTTTAACACAACGTGACCTTCTAACCTTCAACCAGATGATTGACAGGTCACATGACGGTTGTGTCAAAAGACTATTTTAAATTATGGATAATAAATATAAAATACTAATCATTTTACAAAAGATCTTTACAAAAAAAATGCATTTTGAAAATGTCTAAATAAGACATGATGTGTTTCCAAGGAAAATATATAATATTTATGTTTTGTAACATGAGGTCTTTGTGTGTAATTATGTGGTAATTATTTAGTTTCCTAGTAATTACATTTTGTGAATAAGGATGTGTATTTTCAAGAATCTGTTGATACGATACATATACAGGGTCAACAATACGATATATATAGTGATAGTGTAGTAACAAGTATATATGTGTAGTATTGTCGAGTACTTGACTCTGGTGTTGTGATAGTATAGTAACAAGTATATATGTGTAGTATTGTCCAGTACTTGACTCTGGTGTTGTGATAGTGTAGTAACAAGTATATATGTGTAGTATTGTCCAGTACTTGACTCTGGTGTTGTGATAGTGTAGTAACAAGTATATATGTGTAGTATTGTCCAGTACTTGACTCTGGTGTTGTGATAGTGTAGTAACAAGTATATATGTGTAGTATTGTCCAGTAGTTGACTCTAGTGTTGTGATAGTGTAGTAACAAGTATATATGTGTATTATTGTCCAGTACTTGACTCTGGTGTTGTGATAGTGTAGTAACAAGGATATATGTGTAGTATTGTCCAGTACTTGACTCTGGTGTTGTGATAGTGTAGTAACAAGTATATATGTGTAGTATTGTCCAGTACTTGACTCTGGTGTTGTGATAGTGTAGTAACAAGTATATACTGTATGTGTAGTATTGTCCAGTACTTGACTCTGGTGTTGTGATATTGTAGTAACAAGTATATATGTGTAGTATTGTCCAGTACTTGACTCTGGTGTTGTGATAGTGTAGTAACAAGTATATATGTGTAGTATTGTCCAGTACTTGACTCTGGTGTTGTGATAGTGTAGTAACAAGGATATATGTGTAGTATTGTCGAGTACTTGACTCTGGTGTTGTGATACTGTAGTAACAAGTATATATATATATATATATATATACTGTATTTCTATGTGATTCTATTGTATCATCAGTGTGTGTTTGTAAAAAACTCTCTTTTCATTGAAATATTGACATTAGAAAATGATCTTAAGCTCCGCCCACTGAAAAAACCGTTGTTGTTCTGGAGATTAAATCTTGTTGACCATAACCACACCCACTCTGCCGTGATTGGTCAAGCATGGAGATTTGTCATCGCGTGTCATCAATCCTGAAGTCTCCACCTCCAAGGGACTCATTGTATAAACAAAGCGGGGCGTGATTACAGCTGGAGGAGTGAATCCATTATTACGCCATAATGGACTTTCGTAACCTCTCGTTCGCTCAGATTTCAGATCAACTTTATAAAGTAATAAGTGTAAAACATGTCAGGAGAGTTTCAAAGTAAAACCCGTTCTCACCGCCTCCTGCAGCTTGTCGGCCATGCTGCTGAAGGTCTTGCTGCTGGTGTCCTCCAGCGCCTGGTCGTAGGTGACGTGCGGCAGCTTCATGTGTCCACTGAAGACCTTCACAGCAGGACCCTGGTGAGCGCTGAGCTTCGATGACTCGGCATCTTTGACTGACGGAGGGAAACAAAAAGCGAAACTTTTGATCAGGCAGACGAGACGAGGCGTCACTTTTTTTTTTCAAACGCGCTTTGAACGTTTAGTTTCCACGAGAAGTGAGAGATTTAAACCGAGATGACAGTCGAGGGTTCGGAGCAATTAAAGAGGATTTTTTCGGAGCTTCAGAAGGTCCGTCTGAGCGTGAAGACGCATGAAAGACGCCGAGACTTTACTTGTTAATAAAGACTTTCACGAGCTTCCGCGATCGACCTTCAGATGTTCTTCGCTCTAGACACGGTTCAAGGTCACGTACAGACGAACAGCCAGATGAGGAAGGCGGCGACGGCGGCGAGGACCAGGACCGCCAGCAGGACCCCGATCACGACGCCCAGCTTCCGCTTGGACGGCTTCTTCTCTTTGCTGGTGAGGAAGTCGATCCGCTCGTGGTTGGTTCCTCCGGGGCCCTGGAGGAGAAGAACCAGATGGTTACGGTTCAGACATCAAGTCGCGTTTGAAGGTTTTTTTTTCCACGTCACGTCTCCGCATCAAGGTGATCGACTGAAGGGTCCGCGGAGAACCGGAGGCTCATGAATATGCAAGACGTGGTGATTACTTTACCTGATCTGACTGGAACAACAAGTTCTCAGGGACCTGGACCGACTCAACATGGAGGAGCAGCTGCTCTACTCAGAGTCCATCACGGGTGACTCTGCTTCTCACAATAGGTCTACTGACCAGACCCTTTAAAGGGCACCTAATGTGAAAACTCTCGTGACTTATTCACATGTTGTAAATGTTAAAGTATTCAAAATGCAGTAGTTCATTCATCATGACTTTGCTCCGTTTTGAAGTTATTACTTAATAAAGTTCTCGTCTGAAATCTCTCCAAACGAGATTTCGGTTTAAATTATACATTCTGACATCACTCTGGTGCAGGTGTCCTCCCCTAGAAGCCAAAACAGCGCATTTAAGGGGGCGGGGCTTAAGAGTATTTTCTAATGTAAATATCTTTATTAAATGAAAGTTCTGTGCAAAAAGAAACTGATGAGTATAATCGAGACTATATATAATATATATAAACAATTCAAGACACACTTAAATCAGCACATTAGGTGCCCTTTAAGTTCCTCAGATACATCCAGACTGCTGTGAGGGACGAGCCAAATTATGAAGGAAAAAAACTTTAAAAAAAATTATGGACAATATATTTAGAAACCTTAGTAAAGAAAAATGTATTTAAAGGAATATAAAAAAGGGAAGAAGTTCTCCACACAAACTTAAGCAAGTTTTACTGGACTGGACAATACTACACATACTGTATATACTTGTTATTACACTATCGCAACACCAGAGTCAAGTACTGGACAATACTACACATACTGTATATACTTGTTATTACACTATCGCAACACCAGAGTCAAGTACTGGACAATACTACACATATATACTTGTTACTACACTATCACAACACCAGAGTCAAGTACTGGACAATACTACAAATATATACTTGTTACTACACTATCACAACACCAGAGTCAAGTACTGGACAATACTACACATATATACTTGTTACTACACTATCACAACACCAGAGCCAAGTACTGAACAATACTACACATATATTCTTGTTACTACACTATCACAACACCAGAGTCAAGTACTGGACAATACTACACATATATTCTTGTTACTACACTATCACAACACCAGAGTCAAGTACTGGACAATACTACACATATATACTTGTTACTACACTATCACAACACCAGAGTCAAGTACTGGACAATACTACACATATATTCTTGTTACTACACTATCACAACACCAGAGTCAAGTACTGGACAATACTACACATATATACTTGTTACTACACTATCAAAACACCAGAGTCAAGTACTGGACAATACTACACATATATTCTTGTTACTACACTATCACAACACCAGAGTCAAGTACTGGACAATACTACACATATATACTTGTTACTACACTATCACAACACCAGAGTCTAGTACTGGACAATACTACACATATATTCTTGTTACTACACTATCACAACACCAGAGTCTAGTACTGGACAATACTACACATATATACTTGTTACTACACTATCACAACACCAGAGTCTAGTACTGGACAATACTACACATATATTCTTGTTACTACACTATCACAACACCAGAGTCAAGTACTGGACAATACTACACATATATACTTGTTACTACACTATCACAACACCAGAGTCTAGTACTGGACAATACTACACATATATTCTTGTTACTACACTATCACAACACCAGAGTCAAGTACTGGACAATACTACACATATATACTTGTTACTACACTATCACAACACCAGAGTCAAGTACTGGACAATACTACACATATATACTTGTTACTACACTATCACAACACCAGAGTCAAGTACTGGACAATACTACACATATATACTTGTTACTACACTATCACAACACCAGAGTCAAGTACTGGACAATACTACACATATATACTTGTTACTACACTATCACAACACCAGAGTCAAGTACTGGACAATACTACACATATATACTTGTTACTACACTATCACAACACCAGAGTCAAGTACTGGACAATACTACACATATATACTTGTTACTACACTATCACAACACCAGAGTCAAGTACTGGACAATACTACACATATATTCTTGTTACTACACTATCACAACACCAGAGTCAAGTACTCAACAATACTACACATATATACTTGTTACTACACCATCACAACACCAGAGTCAAGTACTGGACAATACTACACATATATACTTGTTACTACACTATCACAACACCAGAGTCAAGTACTGGACAATACTACACATATATACTTGTTACTACACTATCACAACACCAGAGTCAAGTACTGGACAATACTACACATATATACTTGTTACTACACTATCACAACACCAGAGTCAAGTACTGGACAATACTACACATATATACTTGTTACTACACTATCACAACACCAGAGTCAAGTACTGGACAATACTACACATATATTCTTGTTACTACACTATCACAACACCAGAGTCAAGTACTCAACAATACTACACATATATACTTGTTACTACACCATCACAACACCAGAGTCAAGTACTGGACAATACTACACATATATCCTTGTTACTACACTATCACAACACCAGAGTCAAGTACTGGACAATACTACACATATATACTTGTTACTACACTATCACAACACCAGAGTCTAGTACTGGACAATACTACACATATATTCTTGTTACTACACTATCACAACACCAGAGTCAAGTACTGGACAATACTACACATATATCCTTGTTACTACACTATCACAACACCAGAGTCAAGTACTGGACAATACTACACATATATACTTGTTACTACACTATCACAACACCAGAGTCTAGTACTGGACAATACTACACATATATTCTTGTTACTACACTATCACAACACCAGAGTCAAGTACTGGACAATACTACACATACATCCTTTTTTTTTCTTCGCATTACTAAAAGTGATCTTTGACGAGAGAGTTGATGCTATTTTTAGTGCCTACTTTAAAATGACTCGTATTTAATACGTATAAAAACAAACAGAACGCGATGAAAGATTTCTTAAGATAAAACTAAAGTGTTTCAACACAGACGCGTGAGTAAAGTTAAGCAAACATGTGTAGAAATGAACCGCGACTCCAGGAAACACCCAAGTGTTCGTCCAACAAGCAGCTGCACGCGGGAGCCGAGCCGGACCGACCGGTCGGACCACATGATGAGTGGAGGAGCCACGGGATGCTGTGGGCGTCGGCTCGTGCACGAGACTCGATACTGGGTTCAGGTCCTGGACGGTTCAGGGGCCCCGGTTTAGTGATCGACACACGATGAACGGGAGCCCCGAGAGCGGAGCATTAGTAGCTGTAGAATCACTTCGGTATTACATCAATTTGTCAGACTCGCCGCCCCTCAAGATGGAGGCTCAATTACAGCGAGTCCAGATGATAACTCACGGCAATTAAGACCCGCGTCCCGCGGCCGGGCTTCAGCGCCAGTTGCTCGTAATTGGAATTCAGAAACGGCGATCTGGGCCCCGAGACGAGGGGGATCATTAGCGGCCGGGGTCAGCGAGTGCTGCGGGGTCTCCCCCCCCCTTTTTTTTCTCCCCCAAATCAATCAATCAATCAGCGCCTAATAAACCCATTACACACTCGTTCATCCCTCGTTCTTCACGCTCAGAGGAGAGAATTAACCCTTTTACTGGAAACTGTGTCGTCGTCTTCATTCGGGCTCAGAGTCCAGCGACGCTTGAGATCAGTGGATACACTTGATTCAACTCAGAGATAAACACTCACAATAATGTAATGACACGCAATAAATACACAAAAATACACTTTAAGTTTTCTTATTAAAGCTAAACACAGTCAATCTGTTGATCCAAGATATAAAAACAATCATAAAAACTTTATTTTAAGTATAAAGATTCAGGTAATCTAATAGAAAATGTAAGATTTTAGTCAAAAAGTGCAACAAAAAAAAAGAGAAGAGTTTGTTTTTTTTATCTTTACTGACACAAAGGAGGTCGAGGACATATGTCTTTTCGGTACATAACTTAATAATATTTCCATTTTTAAATGTTAAAAAAGTAAGTTAGTATTTTTTATTTATATAGCGCTTTTCCAGACCAGATCATATTATTGATATTTTGCAGTTTTAGTCATGTGGAACAGGCTCCTTGGCAGAGGTATGTGCCGTCTCGGTGTTTTTCTAGTTATAGTTATTTCTAGCTATAGCTTTTAAAAATTAAAAATAATTCAAAATTCAGTTTTCGCTCGTGACGATCATTTGTTTCAATGCAATTTTCCTTCAAACAATCCCAACTAAAAGGTATTTTTACAGTTTCAAATTTTTGTATATTTGCCTCAAGAAACAACAGGTTTTTTGGAGACGTGTGTAAATCAACTGAGGTCGACGCCCGATTAAGAGGGACATCTTTGAGTGCGACACAAGTCCGTCAACATACACGTCCAACATCCTGCAGCAACATTGGTTCCTTCAATTCAATTAAGATTAAAAATACTATCGTCTACTTATATTTTAATCAAATTATTAATCAGAGCTTAAACAAAACTCTATGTCAGCTCCATTTTAATTATTAGATTCTAATTTATCCTCGAAAAAAAAATACAAAAACGAATTCTGTTCGAGACAAAAAAAACAAGAAAACAAGCTAAAAAATTATAATTATTAATCAAAAGACACTTTCTTTAAACATTTAATCAATAAATTTAAGCACTTTTTTGGATTAATTTATGAGATTTGAAATTTATAAAACCAACCTGGTTAAAGTTATGGAATCACACGTCACGATTTAAACGTACAGAACCTCGTAAATCAACTACTTTTTGGTGAAATTTGACACGAAGATACGACGAACAACACATGCAGTACAAGGTTGATGAGATGTTGAGTACACAAGCTCGTCCACACTGAGCAGTGTGCGAACATGAAGTGTACTTCGCACCCTCAAACGGGTCTAAGTGCAGAAGTGCATGATTTTGGGACACACCCTTAATATTTTTGAGTGCACAAGTGTGTCCACATCGAGCAGTGTGTAAAAATGTAGTGCGTAATGAGCACTCAATTGGTGCACTCAGAAAATTAAGTGTGGATCGATGGACACTTTCCAACCTCTACGTCCGCCATCTTGGTGATGTAGATGAAGCTAAACTGAAGCTACCAACGAAGATACCGACGTAAATGTCTTGAGAAAACACTAGTTTTACCACAAAACAACAATAGTAACACAACGAAACACAACTTAAGAACTTGTTTCTATTGTTTAAAAGTGTCAGTGATAGTGTTTCAACTGGTTTCAATCAGTGTTAAATAGTAGTAGAAGAAGAAGCTGTCGAGTCATTTCCTGTTAGTGTGTAGCATCAGAGTTTGATTTGAGACAGTACTACATTTTGAAAATTTGAGTGCACTGTCTTGCAGTGTACTGTAAAGCAGTGCACATAGAGAAGTGCACGGTTTGAGACACAGCACTGGTTTGTTTTTCCTCACATTTAAACATAATTTTTTTTCCGCTAAAGTTCAGCTTCGACTCATCAATCAAGCGTCAAATCACCTGAAAAGTTTGTGTCAAAAAACCTAAAAACGCCAAAAACCCAAACACACTTCCCGGCCAGGATCCAGGAGGTGTTTTTGCCACTCGTGCCGCGAGTTTCAAGACGCTGTCAAGTATAAAAGCCGCCGCAGCCATTAGCGAGCGGCGCCGACTCCGCCGCGCTCCGGCGCCGCCGTCGCCTGTCAACGCTCCGGCGCTGAAGTAGGTTTTGATGAGTCTGAACACATTTTCATAATGTCGCGCGTGAAGCTTCCAGGAAAACATGCTTTCAAAGACTTGACGTCTGTTTACAAATAAATAGATATTCAGGACTGAAAACACCAGGAAAAGGTTTGAGACGAAATAAATAGTTTATTCGATGCTACTAGTAAAGCGCTCCGAGAGTGCAGACCTCTGCCAAGCAGCCAATTTACACACCTAGGACAGCAGGTGGCAGTAGTGTTCCAAAACTCACTCCATGCAACCACAAGAACAGTTATTCTGAGCCACAGAGAGTAACATAACCTTTTTTACCATACCTTATCGATATTTAACAGAACTGTATTGATATATATATTTTTTTTATTTATCCTTTGAATTTATTTATGTTTGCTTTAAATGGTATTTTATTTTTATAACAGTTATTTGATGGTTCGATTTTTGCGAGTTCCCGGCGATGACTGAGGACGAGAGGATACAGTGAGTCCAGCAGCTTTTAAAGATGATGTTTGGACATATTTTGGTTTGAAAACAAATGAAAGTAGTTACGACTTTGTCAAGAGTCATGCGGTCTGTAAATACTACAACACCAGAGTCAAGTACTGGACAATACTACATATATATACTTGTTACTACACTATCACAACACCAGAGTCAAGTACTGGACAATACTACACATATATACTTGTTACTACACTATCACAATGCCAGAGTCAAGTACTGGACAATACTACACATATATACTTGTTATTATAGTATCTCAACACCAGAGTCAAGTACTGGACAATACTACACATATATACTTGTTATTATAGTATCTCAACACCAGAGTCAAGTACTGGATAATACTACACATATATACTTGTTATTATAGTATCTCAACACCAGAGTCAAGTACTGGACAATACTACACATATATACTTGTTACCACAGTATCACAGCACCATAGTCAAGTACTGGACAATACTACACCTATATACTTGTTACTACACTATCACAACACCAGAGTCAAGTACTGAACAATACTACACATATATACTTGTTATTATAGTATCTCAACTCCAGGGTCAAGTACTGGACAATACTACACATATATACTTGTTATTATAGTATCTCAACACCAGAGTCAAGTACTGGACAATACTACACATATATATACTTGTTACTACACTATCACAGCACTATAGTCAAGTACTGGACAAAACTACAAATATACACTTGTTACTACAGTATCACAACACCAGAGTCAAGTACTGGACAATACTACAAACATATACTTGATACTATAGTATCACTATATATCATATCTCTTCCCTTGTATCGTGATGCATATGGTAACGCCAGATTCTTGCAGATACACACACCTATAGAGGACGTTGAATATTTTGTGTTTATTGACATACTATCACAACGCCAGATTCAAGTACTCGAAAATACTTAAAATCACTATACATCGTATTGTTGAAGTTCTATCACAAACCTCTTGCTAATCGACACATAATGAATGGTTGAGCAAACACGTGATCTCCTTGGCAGATGTAATAAGTTTGAGTAGAGAACTAAGAATAAATGTTTATATACTTTGTTTTTATATATAATTCTTGAATATATTTATTTAAACCTAATAATAAAAATAATTAAATGACTTTTCTTGGTTCTGTGTCTATAGTTTCTCAATCATAACCATCTTTAGGTGAAATAATGTTTGTATTAGTTTCAGTTTAAAGGCCTTGATTTAAGTCCATTAAGTAAAGCACTGAAGATAAGTTAAGTCATTAATCCTGAGTTGATTTCAACAAACAATCAAACATTTATAATATACTTCATGAAGTTAAGAGAGTCAAGGTGTTAAAGAGTCAAACAGTTGTTCATTCAAACATGTCGATCATGAGTCACTCGTTAATGTTTAAGAGACAAAAGTCAACAATTCAAAATGTGTCAAACATTCTCAGAGTCTCTCAGAACAACATCTCCTCCCTGAACGATCAGAACTGTCACTCACGTCATATCTCGCAGAGTACATCTTCAAACTCCCGCGGTTGCCCTGGAGACGCCGCGCGCGCACAAATCTCTTGGAAATGTGATCTCGATATTTTGATGTATTTACTCGAATAAACAAGTTTCCTTTAGCGTGGCAGAGCTGCAGAGACGAGAACACCTGAGTTACTTCCTGCTTTTACGCCTGGCGAGGCCACGCCCAGAATACCTGTGCAGGGGCGCGCGCGCGTCAGCTGTCGAGGGGGCGCGCCTACACGAGCACGAATGTTTGTTTTAAACATCATATTATATATTCCTCGTGTTTATCAACTGCGTGTCGTTATTTCAATGTTAAAATGTTTTATTTGATTAAGAAACTTTAGAGGTGTTACGTCACTTTGCGTTTTAGCCCCGCCCACTTCCTCCTGCAGTCACGTGACGATTCAAAAAGTCTAACATTTTTATACAATGTATTTTTTCCCTTTTAGATTAAAAACATTATATTTGCGGTTCAAAATATGTTGTTAAATGTATTATATAAGCGTTTTATTATCATTATTAATGGAAGACAGGAAGAAAATGACGAGAAAAACATTGAAGCGGGATATGATAGAAAAAAAGAAGAAATTTGAACATAAAATAATTAAAAAGTAATAAATCAAAGCATAAATTAAAACGCAAAAAGCATAGGATCCATGTATACATTTTGTTAATGTTATTATTAGGTATTAAAAGATATATATTTCAGCGTTTAAAATGTATTTTTATATTTATTTTTACACATTTTTTTCAACCAAACTGTATTAAATGTCATTAATAAAATTACCTTTTATAATTTCTGAAAATAAAATCAATGCTTTACGTACATCCTGCAGTTTCATTTTTAAATCACAACGATAAAGTGCATGCCGGAGCCAAGGTCTCAAACGGGCGAATTTCCATCATATGTTTTGTATCATTTACAATAAAACAACATACCTGTCATTTCTTATATTGTTATTTTCCTCAGGAGACGTGAATATGATCATCCTTTCTAAGGTCGTGGGGGCAGCAGCCAAAGTCAAGAGGCGCAGACTCTCAACGAAAAGGTCAAGAATGATTTTTTTCCAAGTAGACAAAACAATGGAGAATATTTTCCTACGACTCTGCTGAGACTGTTTATGAACGGTGTCAGAGAACATCACGATAGAGAACATCACGAAAGAGAACATCACGATATAGAACATTATGATACAGAACATCACGATAGGGAACATCCCGATAGAGAACATCACGAAAGAGAACATCACGATATAGAACATCATGATACAGAACATCCCGATAGGGAACATCCCGATATAGAACATCACGATAGAGAACATCACGATACAGAACATCAAGATAGAGAACATCATGATACAGAACATCACGATAGAGAACATCCCGATTTAGAACATCACGATAGAGAACATCAAGATAGAGAACATCACGATAGAGAACATCACGAAAGAGAACATCACGATATAGAACATCATGATACAGAACATCACGATAGGGAACATCCCGATATAGAACATCAGGATAGAGAACATCAAGATAGAGAACATCATGATACAGAACATCACGATAGAGAACATCATGATACACAACATCACAATAGAGAACATCCCGATATAGAACATCACGATAGAGAACATCAAGATAGAGAACATCATGATACAGAACATCACGATAGAGAACATCCCGATTTAGAACATCACGATAGAGAACATCAAGATAGAGAACATCACGATAGAGAACATCACGAAAGAGAACATCACGATATAGAACATCATGATACAGAACATCACGATAGGGAACATCCCGATATAGAACATCACGATAGAGAACATCACGATACAGAACATCAAGATAGAGAACATCACGATACAGAACATCAAGATAGAGAACATCATGATACAGATCATCACGATAGAGAACATCCCGATTTAGAACATCACGATAGAGAACATCAAGATAGAGAACATCACGATAGAGAACATCACGAAAGAGAACATCACGATATAGAACATCATGATACAGAACATCACGATAGGGAACATCCCGATATAGAACATCACGATAGAGAACATCACGATACAGAACATCAAGATAGAGAACATCATGATACAGAACATCACGATAGAGAACATCCCGATTTAGAACATCACGATAGAGAACATCAAGATAGAGAACATCACGATACAGAACATCAAGATAGAGAATATCATGATACAGAACATCACGATAGAGAACATCCCGATTTAGAACATCACGATAGAGAACATCAAGATAGAGAACATCACGATACAGAACATCAAGATATAGAACATCATGATACAGAACATCACGATAGAGAACATCCCGATTTAGAACATCACGATAGAGAACATCAAGATAGAGAACATCATGATAGAGAACATCAAGATAGAGAACATCCCGATATAGAACATCACTATAGAGAACATCACGATAGAGAACATCAAGATAGAGAACATCATGATAGATAACATCAAGATAGAGAACATCCCGATATAGAACATCACGATAGAGAACATCACGATACAGAACATCCCGATATGGAACATCACGATACAGAACATCACGATATAGAACATCACGATAGAGAACATCACGATACAGAACATCCCGATATAGAACATCAAGATAGAGAACATCATGATACAGAACATCACGATAGAGAACATCCCGATATAGAACATCATGATAGAGAACATCAAGATAGAGAACATCCCGATATAGAACATCACGATATAGAACATCACGATAGAGAACATCACGATACAGAACATCCCGATATAGAACATCAAGATAGAGAACATCATGATACAGAACATCACGATAGAGAACATCCCGATATAGAACATCATGATAGAGAACATCAAGATATAGAACATCCCGATATAGAACATCACGATACAGAACATCAAGATAGAGAACATCCCGATATAGAACATCACGATAGAGAACATCACGATAGAGAACATCAAGATAGAGAACATCATGATAGATAACATCAAGATAGAGAACATCCCGATATAGAACATCACGATAGAGAACATCACGATACAGAACATCCCGATATGGAACGTCACGATAGAGAACATCCCGATATAGAACATCACGATAGAGAACATCACGATACAGAACATCCCGATATAGAACATCAAGATAGAGAACATCATGATACAGAACATCACGATAGAGAACATCCCGATATAGAACATCACGATAGAGAACATCACGATACAGAACATCCCGATATAGAACATCATGATACAGAACATCACGATAGAGAACATCCCGATATAGAACATCACGATAGAGAACATCACGATACAGAACATCCCGATATAGAACATCACGATACAGAACATCAAGATATAGAACATCACGATATAGGACATCACGATACAGAACATCAAGATAGAGAACATCAAGATATAGAATATCACGATATAGAACATCACAATATAGAACATCACGACAGAGAACATCACGATACAGAACATCCCGATATAGAACATCAAGATAGAGAACATCATGATACAGAACATCACGATAGAGAACATCCCGATATAGAACATCATGATAGAGAACATCAAGATATAGAACATCACGATATAGGACATCACGATAGAGAACATCACGATAGAGAACATCAAGATAGAGAACATCATGATAGATAACATCAAGATAGAGAACATCCCGATATAGAACATCACGATAGAGAACATCACGATACAGAACATCCCGATATGGAACATCACGATAGAGAACATCCCGATATAGAACATCACGATAGAGAACATCACGATACAGAACATCCCGATATAGAACATCAAGATAGAGAACATCATGATACAGAACATCACGATAGAGAACATCCCGATATAGAACATCACGATAGAGAACATCACGATACGGAACATCCCGATATAGAACATCATGATACAGAACATCACGATAGAGAACATCCCGATATAGAACATCACGATAGAGAACATCACGATACAGAACATCCCGATATAGAACATCACGATAGAGAACATCACGATACAGAACATCCCGATATAGAACATCACGATACAGAACATCACGATACAGAACATCCCGATATAGAACATCACGATACAGAACATCAAGATATAGAACATCACGATATAGGACATCACGATACAGAACATCAAGATAGAGAACATCAAGATATAGAATATCACGGTATAGAACATCACAATATAGAACATCACGACAGAGAACATCACAAGGATTTATTCAAGAAATGTTCATCAGGAAAGTGCAGCTCGTCAAGGTTTCATCTTCACTATGAAACTATAAAGTTCATCTGAACAAATACTGTATTCATATTCGCGGAGGAAACTGTTGAGTTCGTCTCAATAGATCATCAAATCTGTTTGTCGTCGTATATTGGGGTCGATGGAGTGTAAAGAAGTTATTCTCTGAGCATCGATGAATATAGGTTACGTTTCTGTGTCGCACACAAACACACATTAATAATGGAGGCCAGAGTACAAAGTATCTCAGAGCCTTCGGAGGATTGATCAACATCACTCTCTGCAAATATTCATGACTTATTTACCCGAGTTGGAAAAGAATAACGATAAAGTCGTCGATTATCTGGAGCAGGTTGTCGGTTTGAAGCCACGAGTCACAGAACGACAATGTTTTTCCTAAAACGACCAAATTCTGTCAACATTGAAAGCATCATGAAAATCCGGTTTTGAAGCATTTTTTATTTAGTTCTTTAATTTATTAAATACATTTCAGTTCATGTAGTAACAGTTACAGTAGTTTTGGAAGTAGAAGACAGTAAACTAAACAAGTACGAAACATAGTGAAGTACTTTGTAGTCGTCATTATTGCAGTATTTTAAGTCATCTTCATGTTATTTAACAATAATACTCAATTGCAGATAGTAGTTGTAATATTAGTATCAGTAGTGTTCGTATTACGAGTAGCCCTCAGTAGAAGTAGAAATAAAAGGGCTAGTAGAGGCTGTAGTAGTAGTAGTAGTAGTAGTAGTAGTGGTACTACTATTATAAAGTGTAGCAGTAGCAGAAGTTGGACTAATACAATTATAAGTAGTCACAGTATGAGTAGAAGTAGTCGTTATGCCAGGAGTAGTGGAAGCACAAGGAGTGATAGTAGTAGTTTGTTTTTAATAGTAGTAGTAGTAGCAGCAGTAGAATTAGTAGAAGTGGTGATACAAGTATTACAGGTAGTAATAGTGGTAGAAGTGAAAGTAGTATTTTGTATTAATATTAGTAGTAGAAGTAGAAGTAGTGATAGAAGTAGTAGTTCGTTTTAATAGTGTAGCAGTCGTAGTAGAAATAGTGAGACTGGTAGTTTTTGTTATTAGTAGTGTTAGTAGAAGTAATCGTAGTAGTAGAAGTAGTGATAGTAATAGTAGTTAGATTTAATAGTAAGTCAGTTTTATTTGTAAAGCGCCTTTCAGTACTAGTTCCGTACTAGTAGTAGTGGTGGTGGTAGTGGTGGTAGTAGTAGTAGTAGTAGTAGTAGTAGTAGTAGTGGTGGTGTTAGTGGTAGTAGTAGTAGTAGTAGTGGTGGTTCAGCTGAATCTCATAATGTGTCAAAGAACTACATGTCCCAGAATGCACCAGCAGCAGCAAACCAGCTGCTTCAGTCATTAGCACTGATGTGCAGCAGCTGTGAACTTTGAACTCATGGAGGTTCTCAGTCAGTCAGAGAAGAAGCTCCAGGTTCACAGTGGTTTCAATCCTAAGACACAATGGTCGGTGAAATGTTTTATTTACTTTCATTGTGATTGAAATGTTTCTGAGATGTTCAAATATATTACTGCGGTAAATATTAGGAACACATTTCAGTATTTAATATATTGATTTTGTGATTTAAGGGTTTGATAAAATAATATTTCATTTGAGTTTGGAAAATTAAAGGTAAAAGATTATCATACAAAATTAAGTATCAAAACTTTACTAAAAAGGTTTTGGAAAATTCATGAAATTAGATTTAGTTCTTATTAATTCATTTAAAATATTTGATTAAGACTTTTAAATGAATTTAAAATAATCGAATGTTAAAATGAATTTAAAATGGTTAATTGTTTGAATGAATTCAAAATGTTTGAATGTTTAAGTTAATTTAAAATGAATTTAGAATGTTTAAATGTTTAAATTCAGGTTAAAGGTTTACAACCTAAATACTGAGAAGCCGAAAGAAAAAATAAGTAGTAGTATTGGTGATAGTATTAGTAGTAGTAGCTGTAGGGGTTGAAGGTAGTTTGAGGTAATGGAAAACTTCAATATAAATTAAACTAACAATTATAAAATACCATAAATATCAACTATTTGTTGAGTCGTTTTTATTTTTGCTTCATGATCAATAATCAAAAAATGCTCTTTAACGTTTAAAAACTGGATATGGTTGTAATCTATTAATTTACCACTAGAGGTCTCTGTTCTGCCCCTTTAGCATTATCTTTATACTCAACGAACAAAAGAATAGTCTTTCGTCTATCGAAATAACACTAAATAAAATACAATTAATAAATGGAAAAACGCTATAGTACTTCTCAGGTGCCACATTATGAAAGTATTTAACGGGTGTCATTTACACATCACTTTATTGGTAACTGATTAAAGTCTACAAGATGAAAAATATTGTACAAAATAAAACTTGCTATATACTCGTTGTATAGTTTATACCTGGAGTTGTAGATAAAAGAAAGGTTATATATTTTCTTCCTACAAATTAAAACGTTTTGATATTTTAATAATTGTATAATTATCACGACAAACACATGAAAATGAGCAAAACATTGAAGCAGGTTTGAATGAAAACAAGGAAAAAAAATAATCATAACGAATTGAAAAGTAAAATACAATAATTAAAGCAAAGACACATGAAAAATGAACGCATGTGAAAACGTGGATTATTTTTATTAAGGTCAACAAACTCCCTCTTTCATAAGAGAAGCTGCACTTCTCCTCCGCCGCCAGCAGAGGCCGCCCTCCACCCGTCCAGTCGCGGGCGCAGAGAAACACCCGCAGAAACTGGGCTTGGTTCCGTCGGCGATCCTGCTGACGCTCAGAGGAGACGCTGCTGGAGAGAACCAGGACGCAGACGCAGCTTCTGAGGACGGAGAGTCCATCACTGATGTGAGCAGACACCTGGAGTCTCCGAACCCCCTGATCGCAACATCCCCGCCATCATCATCATCATCATCATCTGAGGAGGAAGAACCAGGACGACATGGGTCACCCCGCGACGCTCGTGCTGCTGGCACTTTTGTCCTTCAGCGTCAGTGGAAATGTCGAGGTAGGATCACGATGTTCCTCATCCGAACGCCCGGTTTTTTTTGTTGTTCCTCCTGCTCCTGGAGCCGCTGAGTCAGGTCCTTGGCTCCAGGACGGGTTTGAGGTTCTGCGCAATAACAGCGTCATAACTGTGGGTTCTGAGGCCGCTGCGTCAAGTCCGGGCCTGCGGGTGACATGACTGATGGTACGTTAGAAATCGCACGGAAATCTCCCAGCATCCATTGCTGGCCTCGACAGAGGAGCAAACGACTTGTCCTTGTGCTGCAGCTGAAGATGAGGTCCATGCAGATTGAATTACTGTTGTGTTGTTGTTGTGTTGTTGTGTTGACGTGACAAATACCTACGAATGGTTCGCAGTAAAAAAGGGATGGATCAGTACAGTTTTTCCACGATTTTGTGTCAAATCTTGAATTTCAATATCATCAGCCCTTCCGAGGTCTGGGTACCAGATCTGGTCTGCCAGGTCTTTCTTGTGGTCCACCAGAAGAAGGTTGACGCTCCTGTGGATGTTGTGACCTGTAGAGATGTTTTGTTTATTCTTCGACTTGTTGTGGTGAATTTTGGGGGTTTTAATCCAAATGAATCTCCAAAATCCACTCCCTAAACTAGGCCCTTAGAAGTAGGAGGACTAGCTCAGTCATCCAGGAGAGACTCAGATTAAACCTGCTGAGAGTCCACATCAACAGAAGCCAGTTGAGGTGGATCAGGTATATTTTTAGTACTCCTTCCTGTAGTTGTACTTACGGAGTAAACAATTAGTCGGAGGCTTTAGGAACGTTATAGACTGTGTTTCGGACCATCTGAGCCGACACCAAGACACTACCAAGACCCAAGGGTATAGAGACCACGACCAAGACAATGACCATGGCCCAATTCCCAAGACCTAGACCCGGACCTGGAACATGACATTTACCAAGACCTAGACTTACATTAACAACTACACCTAGACCTAGCCCTAGATCTACACCTATATCAACAACTAGACTTATACTTAGACCTAGACCTATATCAACATCTACAACTAGACCTAGACCTTTATCAACATCTACACCTAGACCTATATCAACAACTACACTTGTACTTAGACCTAGACCTATATCAACACCTAGACCTGGACCTAGACCTATGACCATACCTAGACCAGGACCATGACTAAGGCCGTCCAAGCCATGTGCGTCAGGTCACCATAAATGTTTCTGTTGATACTGATCTGACACAAGCACAACTGTTCAGTAGGTTCTACTGGTTAAATAATGGATTACGCTGGTATTATAAAGTCCGCGGCACGGCTGGATCTTTCTTCCTCTGGGACCACTACGAACCAACACCCTTCACACCACTGAGACCAGTAGAAGACCAAAGACCGGGAAATGAAACATCTCAAACATCTACTAGTTTTAAACGTCTTCTCAACTCCTCACATCGGCTTCTGTTACCCGAGACCGTGACTCGCTGCACGAACCCCTACTTATCGATTTGTGTCAGGATGTTGATTAAAACAAGGAGGGTTCAAGCCGGTCCGTTCCGAAGTCACGGCGTCATTGTCGACAACGATCCCGCGGGAGGATTCCTTGACCTTGTGATCCCACCCGAGGACAATTAAAAATCCGATCGGTCACGGAGGAAACGGGTCCGATCAAACATCTTGTGTCCGACAGCTAGCTTGTGAGGCCGGATCTGGTCTGGACATGCTAGCTCGTGAGGCCGGATCTGCTCTGGACATGCTAGCTCGTGAGGCCGGATCTGGTCTGGACATGCTAGCTTGTGAGGCCGGATCTGGTCTGGACATGCTAGCTCGTGAGGCCGGATCTGCTCTGAACATGCTAGCTTGTGAGGCCGGATCTGGTGTGGACATGCTAGCTCGTGAGGCCGGATCTGGTGTGGACATGCTAGCTCGTGAGGCCGGATCTGGTGTGGACATGCTAGCTCGTGAGGCCGGATCTGGTCTGGACATGCTAGCTCGTGAGGCCGGATCTGGTGTGGACATGCTAGCTCGTGAGGCCGGATCTGGTCTGGACATGCTAGCTCGTGAGGCCGGATCTGGTGTGGACATGCTAGCTCGTGAGGCCGGATCTGCTCTGGACATGCTAGCTCGTGAGGCCGGATCTGGTCTGGACATGCTAGCTCGTGAGGCCGGATCTGGTCTGGACATGCTAGCTCATGAGGCCGGATCTGGACCCCCCTCCCCCCAGCTGAGTGTATGCTTTGTATCATTAGTAAGACGATCCTCGGATCAATAAGTGGCAGCATCGTCCAGGAGAGTCTGGAGCTCCTGGTCGACGGTAGATTCCAGATCCCTCGGGCCTGGGGGGCGCGGAGGAGGGTGTCGAGAGTGCACATGTGTAGGTGTGAGTGGGTGCGAGTGAGTCACGGCCCGGAGTCGCACATCGGGTCGAGTCCGTCCCGAGCTACAGCGACGCCAGCGCTGGTGAGATCGACGAGATCCTCGGTCGTCGTGCGTCTCCTAAGAGGATTTGTCAGATGTTTATTTATTAGCCCGGGCGGAGTCAGAAAACCTTTCATTCTTAAATAATGTCTGTAAGAGCCTTAGAGGGATTAGCAGCAGGCTGAGGAGCTCGCTACGAGAAGACCTGCTCATGAAGGTTTACGGGCGAGATTATTCCTGGAGAGCTGGATTACAATGAAGTATTAGGCTCCGTGGAACTGTCGGCTTCCCTTAATTTACTCGACACGTTTTCACTTACGATCCGCAGTCAATAAAAAAAACACTTTCTCTTGGTTTTTCTTTCGTACAATCTGGTCAAAGATACATTTTTAATCTCTTAATGATTCATTTATGAACAAACTTATCTTAAAAATATTGTCAGGTCTTTGACGAAGATGTTTTTCAGGTGTTTTGATGGTGAAATGGGTCCGAAATGACACAAAGGAAAGACTTCACTCGTGAAATCCTGACTTTACTTTAACATCTTTAACCAGGTTTTCATCTAAAGTGGAATGACTTTCAGGAACTAACTAAGTTAAGATAAAACATATTTCCAGGGACGAGCCAAACTTAATAGGAAGTATTTAATTTCGACGTTGATCGAGGCTAAACTTTAACCTGAAACCTTGAGCAGCACCGATGATAGTACATGTACCAAGAATAGTACTTGAACAATCAGATCCTTTGTCTCGGGACGGACAAAAGAAAATTGTTATCGCAGATAAGAGTCTATTGATCTGGAATTGAAGCGTTTATCTTGATTGGTTCACTTGTCTGTCCGTCATCGAAGGTTGTCTTAGAGGTCAGTCACTCAGACAGAGGCAAGGAGTCTGGACTATAGCTCCCCCTGTTGGCAGGTGTGAGCTCCTTCAACACGTGTAACTCTCTTTCAAATGACCCCCCAAAAAACACTTTGTTAGAAGTGAGTATTGTCAAGAATCTGTTGATACGTGTCACAATACAGAGTCAACGATACTATATATAGTGGTACTGTAGTAACAAGGATATACTTAAAGTATTGTCCAGTACTTGACTCTGGTGTTGTGATAATGTAGTAACAAGTATATATTTGTAGTATTGTCCAGTACTTGACTCTGGTGTTGTGATAGTGTAGTAACAAGTACATATGTGTAGTATTGTCCAGTACTTGATTCTGGTGTTGTGATAATGTAGTAACAAGTATATATGTGTAGTATTGTCCAGTACTTGACTCTGGTATTGTGATAGTGTAGTAACAAGTATATATGTGTAGTATTGTCCAGTACTTGACTCTGGTGTTGTGATAGTGTAGTAACAAGTACATATGTGTAGTATTGTCCAGTACTTGATTCTGGTGTTGTGATAATGTAGTAACAAGTATATATGTGTAGTATTGTCCAGTACTTGACTCTGGTATTGTGATAGTGTAGTAACAAGTATATATGTGTAGTATTGTCCAGTACTTGACTCTGGTGTTGTGATAGTGTAGTAACAAGTATATATGTGTAGTATTGTCCAGTACTTGACTCTGGTGTTGTGATAGTGTAGTAACAAGTATATATGTGTAGTATTGTCCAGTACTTGACTCTGGTGTTGTGATAATGTAGTAACAAGTATATATGTGTAGTATTGTTGAGTACTTGACTCTGGTGTTGTGATAGTGTAGTAACAAGGATATATGTGTAGTATTGTCCAGTACTTGACTCTGGTGTTGTGATAATGTAGTAACAAGTATATATGTGTAGTATTGTCCAGTACTTGACTCTGGTGTTGTGATAGTGTAGTAACAAGTATATATGTGTAGTATTGTCCAGTACTTGACTCTGGTGTTGTGATAGTGTAGTAACAAGTATATATATGTGTAGTATTGTCCAGTACTTGACTCTGGTGTTGTGATAGTGTAGTAACAAGTATATATGTGTAGTATTGTCCAGTACGTGACTCTGGTGTTGTAGTATTTACAGACCACATGACTCTTGATGAAGTCATAACTGCCTTCATTTGTTTTCAAACCAAAATATGTCCAAACATCAGCTTTCAAAGCTGCTGGACTCACTGTATCCTCTCGTCCTCAGTCATCGCTGGGAGCTTGCAAGATTGTACTCCTCCAGGATGTACTGACTGTTGGAAATCTAATTGCAACACAAAATTGATTTAGTTGTATACACACTTAAATATATATAATATGTCAACTGCTGGAGTCGAGTGTATCCTCTCGTCCTCAGTCATCGCCAGGATCTGGTACATGCATGTTAATCGTAAATGAGAAAATTTAATTATTTATTCTCAAACGCATGTTGTTGCAATAAAAACCGTGAAAAAAAAAGTCTGGTAAAAAATGTATTTGATTTGAAAACCAAACAAAGATACACAACAACAAAGAAAAAAGAACGACAACAGTCACGACATGGATGCGAGTCTGGGAATGTCTTGACGTCATCAGGACCAGCAGGAGTCTGGGTCTGCACCTGGTGGTCGGACGTCACCTCGCTGCTAGACCACGGCGCTAGTAGGAAGTGTAGTGACGCACCTGCATCGCACTCTCATAGTCAACACAATTGTTACACAACTGTCCAGACTGATGTGCGGGCGGGTCGGGGAAGACCCCCCCCCCCCCCCAGGACCATCACCAACATCTGCCCTGCAGTGCAATAACACAAGAGGATTTGTATGGAAAAAGGACTGAGGCAGTATTAGGATAAGTACATCTCTACACACACACACATGCACACACACACACACACACACATGCACTCACACTTAATTAATTTCCGAGCTGCAAGATAATCAGGTTCCTGCTAATGGATTCCTGTGTGTCGTCTCTTCTCCGCTCACATGTGCCACCGGGCGTAAAACATAGCATTTCATTGTAGAACATGTTCCGTCCGTGTTCCTCCGTCGAGCTTCCTTTTCCCCAAATCCTCTGCAGACGAGTCGGATTAAATCCTGCCGAGTCACTTAAATGGAGCGTCGCACTGTAGGTGTGTGTGTGTGTGTGCGTGTGCGTGTGCACAAATGAAGCACACAAATGTGAACACAAGGGGCCGTAGATTTGTGCAGGGTTTTTTTGGGAGATTTTCGGGCTTTTCTGTCTCAGAAAAAACACAAGTTTGTGTGTGATGAGTTCACTGAGAAGGTGTGAGTTCTTTTACATGATTGTCAAACACTAAATATTCAACGTCCTCTATAGTTGTGTGTATCTGCAAGAATCTGGTGATACCGTATGGATCACGATACACGGGCAGAGATATGATATATAGTGATACTATAGTATCAAGTATATGTTTGTAGATATATGGGTAGTATTGTCCATTACTTGACTCTGGTGTTGTGATAATGTAGTAACAAGTATATATGTGTAGTATTGTCCAGTACTTGACTCTGGTGTTGTGATAATGTAGTAACAAGTATATATGTGTAGTATTGTCCAGTACTTGATTATGGTGTTGTGACAAGTATATATGTGCAGTATTGTCCAGTACTTGACTCTGGTGTTGTGATAATGTAGTAACAAGTATATATGTGTAGTATTGTCCAGTACTTGACTCTGGTGTTGTGATAATGTAGTAACAAGTATATATGTGTAGTATTGTCCAGTACTTGATTATGGTGTTGTGATAGTGTAGTAACAAGGATATATGTGTAGTATTGTCCAGTACTTGACTCTGGTGTTGTGATAATGTAGTAACAAGTATATATGTGTAGTATTGTCCAGTACTTGATTATGGTGTTGTGACAAGTATATATGTGCAGTATTGTCCAGTACTTGACTCTGGTGTTGTGATAATGTAGTAACAAGTATATATGTGTAGTATTGTCCAGTACTTGATTATGGTGTTGTGATAGTATAGTAACAAGTATATATGCGTAGTATTGTCCAGTACTTGACGGTGTTGTAGTATTTACAGACCACATGACTCTTTACGAAGTCGTAACTTCTTTCATTTGTTTTCTAACCAAAATATGTCCAAACATCAGCTTTAAAAGCTGCTGCAGTCACTGTATCCTCTCGTCCTCAGTCATGGCGGGGAACTTGCGAGATTGTACTCCTCCTTCAGCTGCGGAGGACTAAAATGAAAATGATTTACTTTCATACACACTTAAATGTATATAATATGTCACCCCTCTCGTGGCCAAAAGTTGCAACACAAAAATGAACAAACACCATGATTATTGACCAGTTACGTAATACATAAATAAAAATCAATACAGTTATGTTAAATATCTATAAGGTATCGAAATAAAACATTTTAATTGTCTTAATATATTCTAAAACCACTAGTTTTAATAATAGTACAAGGAGCCTATTTTAAAAAAAAAACAAAGAAAAAAAAAAAAAACAGTCACTGTATCCTCTCGTCCTCAGTCATCGCTGAAATCTTTCTTTGGCCGTGGAGGAAGATAATGACTGTTGCTATCTAGTGGCTGGAAGTTCAATTGTTGCACAATAATGAACAAATGCTGTGGATAAATTAATTGTACATTTAAAAAACGTTTACAGTTGTTAATTATTAATAGAGTATCGTGAAAAAAAACATATTTAAGTGTATTCAAGTATTTTCTTGGGACATTGGGATTAAACAAAGTTTTGTGCGGATGAAAATATATCCGACACGACTCTAAGTGATTTGTTTGTGAAAGCTGAGCTAAAATCCTGCGAAGGACGAGTGAAGGACAACCATGTTGTTTCTGTCATTCCTTGTGTATCCTGTCGACAACAGATGAGTGAGTCTGGTCGTGAAGAAGCCGTTCTTTGCTGAGGGACATGTTCAGAGTGGACTGAGAAGATGTGGACTGAGAAGATGTGGACTGAGAAGATGTGGACTGAGAAGATGTGGACTGAGAAGATGTGGACTGAGAAGATGTGGACTGAGAAGATGTGGACTGAGAAGATGTGGACTGAGAAGATGTGGACTGAGAAGATGTGGATTGAGAAGATTTGGATTGAGAAGATGTGGACTGAGAACATGTGGACTGAGAACATGTGGACTGAGAACATGTGGACTGAGAACATGTGGATTGAGAAGATGTGGACTGAGAAGATGTGGACTGTGAACATGTGGACTGAGAAGATGTGGACTGAGAAGATGTGGACTGAGAAGATGTGGACTGAGAAGATGTGGACTGAGAAGATGTGGACTGAGAAGATGTGGACTGAGAAGATGTGGACTGAGAAGATGTGGACTGAGAAGATGTGGACTGAGAAGATGTGGATTGAGAAGATTTGGATTGAGAAGATGTGGACTGAGAACATGTGGACTGAGAACATGTGGACTGAGAACATGTGGACTGAGAACATGTGGATTGAGAAGATGTGGACTGAGAAGATGTGGACTGTGAACATGTGGACTGAGAAGATGTGGACTGAGAAGATGTGGACTGAGAAGATGTGGACTGAGAAGATGTGGACTGAGAAGATGTGGATTGAGAAGATGTGGATTGAGAAGATGTGGATTGAGAACATGTGGACTGAGAACATGTGGACTGAGAACATGTGGACTGAGAACATGTGGACTGAGAACATGTGGATTGAGAAGATGTGGACTGAGAAGATGTGGACTGTGAACATGTGGACTGAGAAGATGTGGACTGAGAAGATGTGGACTGAGAAGATGTGGACTGAGAAGATGTGGACTGAGAAGATGTGGATTGAGAAGATGTGGATTGAGAACATGTGGATTGAGAACATGTGGACTGAGAACATGTGGACTGAGAACATGTGGACTGAGAACATGTGGACTGAGAAGATGTGCAGAGCTACGATAAGACTCGTCCCCCGTGATCAGGAACGAAGTTGTCCAAGAGTTTTCAGTCAATCCCTCGTTCTTTCTTCGAAGTGAAGGAGAATCACGTCCTGCTGACAAACAATCCTCAAACATCGTTATCATAGCGACTTACTTCATAATCTACTTTTAAAAGCTGAAGTGAAAAAGTATAAAAACTGCTTAAAATGTATCTTTTCTCACAGCATGAACATCCAAAACTTCTTATTATGATATTCCTCACATCCAGAATAACATGTTTAGCTCTGTTGTTTATTAGCTGATGCTAGCTATGTTTGTTTATTAGCTGATGCTGGCTAGTGCTATGTTTGTTTGTTAGCTGAGGCTAGCTATGTTTGTTTAATAGCTGATGCGAGCTAGTGCTATGTTTGTTTATTAGCTAATGCTAGCTATGTTTATTAGCTGATGCTAGCTATGTTTATTAGCTGATGCTAGCTATATTTATTAGCTGATGCTAGCTATAGTTATTAGCTAATGCTAGCTATCTTTATTAGCTGATGCTAGCTATGTTTGTTTATTAGTTGATTTTAGCTATGTAAATTAGCTGAAGCTAGCTGTGTTTGTTTATTAGCTGATGCTAGCTAGCTCTGTGTTTGTTTATTAGTTGGTGCTAGCTAGCGCTGTTTGTTTGAGTTGATGCTAGCTAGTGCTATGTTTGTTTATGAGTTGATGCTAGCTACCGCTATGTTTGTTTATTAGCTGATGCTAGCTAGCGATATGTTTGTTTATGAGCTGATGCTAGCTAGTGCTATGTTTGTTTATGAGTTGATGCTAGCTAGTGCTATGTTTGTTTATGAGTTGATGCTAGCTAGTGCTATGTTTGTTTATGAGTTGATGCTAGCCACCGCTATGTTTGTTTATTAGCTGATGCTAGCTAGCGCTATGTTTGTTTATGAGCTATTTTTTAAGTAAATGGATTTAATCAATTTCAGTTTGTATCCGTTTATATCTGAATTTAGTTAGTACATGCAACATATTTTAGGGATTAACAATAATAATAATGTGTATATATATATATGTGTGTATATATATATATATATATATATATATATATATATATATGTGTATATATTGTATATTAATATGGATATATGCATAAATATTAAGTAAGTAATTTATATTTATATAGCGCTTTTCCAGGCCAGGGTCACAAAGTGCTTAAACAATCAAAACAATACTCAATAAAGTATAAACTTTAAACTATATCATGTTATATTGTGTAATATAGATTATACAAGGCGAGATATGTTATGTTGCTATGAATGTTTACAGTATATATTATTTCTCTATAAATTTCTCTGTGTAGAAATATTTGAAAAGTAATTTTGATTTTCCCTAATTCAAACTACAGTGTTTTGTTATGTTTTCTTTGTATTTGGCTTCATTTTTTATCTATGTATTTTGAAGTTAAAAATAATGACATATTTAATTCACATTGTTAAATCAAATTTATTCATGTATTCATGGCTCGACATCCTTCTCCCGCTGCACGTTCGACGTCCTTCATCATGAAATCCTGGAGCGTATATGGAGAGCGTATATATAAGCATATATAAAGCATATATAAACGTGTATACAAGAGGGTGGAGCAGCATCTTTGTTCCTGCGCTGAGATCCATCATGTCGTGGATGCTTGCACAGGTGCTCCGACACGAGGCAGCGAGAGCCTCCGGCCACAGAACTACTGAGGCTCACAGCGGCAACAAAAAAAAATCCAATTTCCTTAAGAGCCGCCGTCGTTGTGAGAAGCGAGGAGTCGAACCCAGAGCGACGATGAATGAGATGAAGGTCTGGATGCTGGAGCTGCTGTGTGGAGGCAAAGATGGCTGCAGCAGCATCAATAATTGAAGGTCTGGCCTCGTCATCACATCTTCTGACAGCAGCCATTTTGCTTCATCTGTTTTTTTTGTGTCCGTGCACGGATTCTCCTGCCGGTCCTGGTGTCGTGCACAAAGGAAGCCCCCCTTCATGCGGGCCCCCCTTCATGCGGGCCCCCCTTCATGCGGGCCCCCCTTCATGCGGGCCCCGGCCACTCCTCTGTGGCGTCCCTCAGGGCCTCACGTGCCTCTCGGCGCTCGCATCTTTCTTCTTCTTTGATTGTGTCTGAATAATTCATGCTCGCGGCTCACGTTACAGATTTGTGTTTTCGGATCAGAACCGGTTCTGTCTTTGTCGCTCGAATCTTAAACAATCAGCAGTTGTTGCTCAATTATGTGTATCTTTGTTCATCACATTTAGGGTGATTAATGACATTAAATAAAATAAATAATTTAAATAAAAATGAGCATTTTTTACCATAGAATAAATTAAAGAAAATGATGCTATCTTGGTTATGTTTGTTTATTAGTTGATACTAGCTAGTTTTGTTTTTATTTACTAATGTTAGAAAGCTTTCTATTTGTTTATTAGTTGACGCTAGCTAGTTTCGTCTTGTTTATTAGCTGATGCTAGCTAACTTTATTTTTATTTGCTAATGCTAGCTAGTTTTGTGTTGTTCATTAGCTGATGCTAGCTAGTGCCATGTTTGTTCGTAAGCTGATGCTAGCTAACTTTGTTATTATTTGCTAATGCTAGCTAACTTTCTGTTTGTTTATTAGTTGATGCTAGCTAGTTTTGTGTTGTTTATTAGCTGAAGCTATCTAGCGCTATGTTTGTTTATGAAATGATGCTAGCTATAACATTGTTTTTATTTGCTAATGCTAGCTAGCTTTCTGTTTGTTTATTACTTGATGCTAACTAGTTTTGCGTTTTTTATTAGCTGATGCTATCTAGCGCTATGTTTGTTTATTAACTGATGCTAGCTAACGCTGGTTTTTATTTGCTATTGCTAGCTAGCTTTTTGTTTGTTTATTAGTTGATAATAAAATAAAACAACTTAAGTACAAGCATGTCGTTTTATCATTTAAAAAAGCCAAAAATATGTTAATTATTTTTATTTTATTTGTGAAAGACAAATGGCAATAAATACGTTCAGAATTTCATCACAACTTTTTCCCTTTGATGTTTAAGTATATTTTTTGGTTCATCTTTCAAATGAAGGAGAATTTCTCGGCAGCTTTAAAAGACGACTCTCTTGCTAGCATTAACGTAGCATGTAATGGCTACTACAGATAAACCTAAATAAATACATTTAAAACAAAATGTGATCACAGTCCCTGGAATCTGTCTCATATCTTTGTTGAGTTTCATGTAAGTTTCAAAATAACATCTTAACTTTTCAGACAAAAAAAAACAACTCATGATGTCATCTTGCTTGGGTTGCTAAGCTAGGCTAATGTTTAGCTGCTAACGCTTCTTTCTGTGCATGTGTCGCTCCGTCGTCTTTGTTCGTGCGACTGGACCGAAGCCTCCGTTATTCTGGGAACATTTCTGAAATAAACGTCTCAAGAAATCTACTTGAAGAGATGATGTGACTCGTGGATCACAGTTGTTTTTATTTCCTGTGTCTGGAATATTCGCAATCCTGCCTCAGAAGTTATCAGTGTTTGTCAAGAACTGGCTGGAATTTCCTGGACGCGAGGGCGAAGTCTCCGGAGACGGAATGTTCCCACAGCAATTACGTTCCCTAAAAACATTTCTCGAGTCCGTTCGGATTATCCTGGCCGTGAATGAGCCGAAGACCAATAAGACTCATTAGAGCTGAGCTGAAGGACAAGGAGTTTCGCCGGAGAATCTTGTGGTTGCCGTGAAGACAACGTTATCAGTGCTCGATGGAGTCAGTAGTTCTTCTTCCTGACGGACGGTCGGAGGAGACTTGACGACCGAAGGAAATGAGATAATATTTAATCTTCATGATGATCCTGCAGCTCAGGCCGCCGGCGACACAGCTGCACGATTAAATAGATGAAACAAGGTGATGCTAACTTTGATTTTATCACAGGTTTTCATTTAAAAACTGCATTTTTAGGATTTTCTCACTTCTTTTATTGAAGTCTGTACCTAAAGGGGAGCTAGAGGAGCTTCAAAGTAGTGTGAGCATGAAGCATTTTGAGATTATTTCGAACAATTTAGAGTCGCTAATGTGTGTACGTGGATGGACTATGGGAGGAAACTAGAGTTCTTGGTAGAAAATGTCTTTTATTCTTTGCTCACATAGAAAAATGTTTAAAAAAATAAGAAGTTACGTAATCGCTTGATTAACTATTAGATGTGTGATAAAATATCAATACAGGAATACATTGCAATACTTTGATTTTTGATTTGATTTTTGATTTTTGATTTAAAAAAAAATAGCTGTATGTATTTGCTATTGGAAAAAAAACAATTTTTGTTTGTTTCAATAAAGTTTTACCTTACCTTACCTTTGATCTCAGGTATCAATATTAAATCTGTCAACAGTATTTGTTAAAAAAAAAGATAGTAAAATCCAAAATACATTTGATGGAAAATGTATTTTCAAATACTTTTAGTTTAATATAGTTTCTTTTGTTGGACTTTGTCGCGTATCTTGACCCACTTATCGAAAGGTTGCGCTATGTTTGTTTATTAGCTGATGCTAGCTAGGGCTATGTCGGTTTATTAGTTGATGCTAGCAAGTGCTATGTTTGTTTATTCGTTGATGCTAGCTAGCGCTATGTCTGTTTATTAGCTTATGCTAGCTAGTGGTATGTATATTTATTAGTTGATGCTAGCTAGTGCTATGTCTGTTTATTAGCTGATGCTAGCTAGCGCTATGTCTGTTTATTAGCTTATGCTAGCTAGTGGTATGTATATTTATTAGTTGATGCTAGCTAGTGCTATGTCTGTTTATTAGTTATGCTAGCTAGTGGTATGTCTATTTATTAGTTGATGCTAGCTAGTGCTATGTCTGTTTATTAGCTGATGCTAGCTAGTGCTATGTCTATTTATTAGCTGATGCTAGCTAGTGCTATGTCTGTTTATTAGTTATGCTAGCTAGTGGTATGTATATTTATTAGTTGATGCTAGCTAGTGCTATGTCTGTTTATTAGCTGATGCTAGCTAGTGCTATGTCTATTTATTAGTTGATGCTAGCTAGTGCTATGTCTGTTTATTAGTTATGCTAGCTAGTGGTATGTATATTTATTAGTTGATGCTAGCTAGTGCTATGTCTGTTTATTAGCTGATGCTAGCTAGTGCTATGTCTATTTATTAGTTGATGCTAGCTAGCGCTATGTCTGTTTATTAGTTATGCTATATAATGAAAAGATAAATTTAGTTTAATTTATCGTGTTATACAACGTCATTACATTCTCTTTATCTTTAACATTATTATTTAATTTATATAAAAACAGACATTACGTTAAAAAAGATCCTTTTTTTCCTCACTTTGTATACTTTGCGACTCCAAGTCAGAGGTAACGACCGTCTAATCCTCGGCGTGCGACGACTCTTTCATGTGTAAACAGCAAAGCTGGAGAAATGAGCGACACGCTGGAAAAATTCTCTGGAGAGCCGGTTGCTACGGTTACCGGGGAAGGTAGCCGTCTCCTGCGGGCGGTGTCGCCATAGCAACGCCACTCAGTGTCCAAGTGATGCTGAGCTGGAGAACGTGGAGGCTAAACATGTTTGTCTAGGATGGAGGTTGAGGGAAAGTTTGTCGGAGCTGGAGGGGCGTGAGCGAGGGAAGAGGGGGCGCCGATGAAGCTGCTCCCGGGTCGCCTTCTGGTTAATTAGGGAAGCACCTCATTAGCATGAGATGTTCTACTGAGACCGGGAACCCGTTCTTCTGTTTAAAGCCTCTTAGATTTCGGACGAGTCTTTCGTTAGCGCGCGACCTCGCGCCGACACCGCGGATGAGAAGCTGAACATCACGAGCGAGCGAGGGTTTGTTTGAACATCTTTGATAAACCCATGAATATTAAATCCAGTTCTGCACACGTGACTCCACATGTGACCCCACATGTGACTCCCCTCGACGTACACAACCTCAAAGCATGATCTGCATCAGACGCATCGACGTCTTCCCCGGGGGGACGATCATTACCAGCAGGACGCATGTGCGACGAGTTCATGAACCCACGTCAACTCTTTAATGTTGGACTTACTTAACTAGTCCAGATTAATGTGTGTGTGTGTGTGCATGTGTGTGTGTGTGTGTGTGTGCAGTTAAGCTTCGGTCAGAAGGTATTATCAGACTAATAGCTGTGCATATGCAAGCTCGTGCTAATGGGGTCAAAAGACCACCACGGGTCACTAATGATGTAAAGTACTTTATACTTTATAAAATATGCTGATTTTTGTACTTACAACTTTAAGCAGAAACCATTTTAGGGAACATGTTCCACCAAAATTCTAACTTCACTCTTTTTCTACTCACCCTTATGTCGACTAAATTGGGATTATTTTCAGAGTAATGTGTTCTTTTTAGGGTTATAGACAAAAATGTTTGTTCATTTTAATGTAGCGACTGGAGCTCAGTTGTCTTCGTCTTCATCTTCGTCCAAAAAGACACTTAAAAACATCTAAATACCTCCATACTGGTCGTCACTGACGTATAAGAAATAAGAAATACTTATAGCTTATGCTACAAACAAACCTAAAATAGAGATTTAAAAAAAAAAGAATTCAATTATTCTCATATTTAGACTTCAATTCAAGACGGACGTTCCAGACGAGCAGTATGAAGGTATTTGGATGTTAAGTGTGTTTTTGGACGAAGACGAAGACGACTACATTAAAATGAACAAACATTTTTGTCTACAACTCTAAAAAGAACACATTACTCTGAAAATAATACCAACATTAGTCGTCATGAGAGTGAGTAGAAAATGGATCATCTAATTGAAACCTGAGCCTACAAGTTTCTATGTTCTGGATGTTTTTAATGAACTTCTCAGGAAATGTAGCTAAAAGGAACAGGAAGCTGATGCACTAATGTTGGTGACGTTACGTTCTACTTCCATAGATTTCAACTACTTCCATGTCTGACCAAAAACCCAAAAAAGAGAATTGAAAACTGACGTAACGCATGAAATGGAATCACTTCATTGTTCAACGTTGTATTTTGGACGCTCGGTGACATCACAGCTTTGACAACAACGCTAACGTTGCTAGGCGACCAACCACCAGGTCGTGAATCATGAAAGTTGAATCTTCACGAACATGATCTTCACTATGACTGATGCTTATTGGACGAGGAGGAGGAACATCCAAGGACAGAATGCCGTCTTTTAGTTGAACCATGTTCTCAGGATCATCTACGGCCAAAAGATTTCAAGGCTGAACGAACGCAACTGTTAGCCACGCAGGTAGATAAGGTGGTGGACGTTGAAGACGATGCTCAGAATAGAACCAAAGATCCTCCATGTTGGGATCTTGGGCATCTTTTTAAACGAGGTATTCTAGTCATGTATGACCCAGAGAATGTCAGGGTACGAGAGATGATGTCCCTTAAGATGACCGACTGTTGTTCCTCGATCAGAGCTGAATAAGATTCCTGGACGATGGTCAGTGATTCGGCTTCTACCAGATCGTGGTCACTCTAAGAAACTTCTCCAATAACTAAACAGGTACTGTAAACTGTACTGGAGAATTCTCTACGAGACAATCTCTAATTCAGAAAAGAGAAATCCTTCTTTCTTTCTCAAGGCAGACTCGTGTTTTGGGAAAGCCAGTGAAAGAGACTCTGTCCTGAAGTGGATCAATTATCACAGTGGTCTTACCAAACATCCTCCGTGACACGAGCTTCTGCGTAAGCAATGACAGTCTGGCTCGAGACCTCGATCGAATCTGAAGATAAATTCTGGAATCACACGATCGATCGCCCCGGATGTTGGGGAATATTGGAGGGGCATCAAAGGGGCGGCAGGGACCCCCCGGGGAGGTTGTTGGTTCGTTCACGGGAGACAAGAATCATTTATTTGTTGCGAGATCATTAAGGTGGTCGGCCGAGTACACTTAGAATAAACCACCAAACAGTCGTCGTTTGTTCTTAGAAACTGGTCTCTAGGGGTTTACTTGTTGTGGCTGGTTGTGTGTTCGACCCGAAGAGATGTTTTTCTTCTGCTAGAAAGTGAAAAACCGCCGACCGAGCTCAGATCGACGCGTCGGTCGGATCGACGGCACTTAATCCTGTTTCTCAGCCAAACTTTTGCATGAAGTCTAAACCGTTGGAATCCTTCACGGCTCTTTAGATGTATTTAATGTACGACAGCAGATTTAGCGGCTTTTAAACATTGTGCGTCTCTCAATCTCCTTTTCCCCAAAATCCCCGATTCAGCAGCAATTGTGTTGACATCAGGAGGTTTTCGCGCGGACCTGCGGAGCCCAAATCTGTGCTAAGCCTTTGATTCCTTCAATCCCCCGGAGGTGGCTCTTCTGCTCCGGATCACATCTGCGGGTTCTCGGTCCGACGTCAGCGCTCGTGTCGAGTGTGAAGGACGTCTGACGCCGTTACACGAGCAACACAAGTTGTATTCTGGGCCAGCGTGACGTCACCGCCTTGCATGAGTCAAACCAGCATTTGTTCGGACGTGGGTGGAATCAGAGGCGGTCGTGAAGTTCTGGACCTAATCTGGGCTTCACAGGTTTTTAAAACAAAACCTCACCATCAGGCCATCATGGCCGCTCCCACCCGGGTGTGAACCTGGTGCTGAAAACCAGGACGAGTATAAAAATGATTTATAGTATTGAACAAAGAAAATTAAAAATAATTTCAAATACTTGATAAAACAGGTGGAACCTTCAGAACCACATCATACTAGCAGTACCAGGATCGCTCTGAACATCCTTCTAATAAACACCAAACGGCTCGAAGCCGCCACAGAATCTGTGTTTGCGTTTCAAGCTACGTTTTGAAATGAAATCAAAAGTGGTTGGTTTTGGCCTCGGAAGGGAGATGAACTCTTGTGATTATGGGACCATCTGCTCCCCGCGAGCTCAGCTGGAGGCTGGACCGCCGTAATCTGGACTGATGAAGTCTGACTGAGCCCAGACCCAGCGTCGCTAAAATGTCCCGAAACACCAGAGAACGTAGGAACGTGGTTCAGGATGTGAAATGATCATTTCTGATGATGCATTTTATAACATTTCTTTATCAGCAAATACGACTTTGTTAACAGCATCAAAGACGTTGGAGTCTTTAAGCGTCTGTTAGCAACACAACTAGAAAAAAAACTGAAGAATTCAATTTTAATTGAAGAAAATTAGATTAAAGAAAATATGTGTTGGTTCGTTTCCAAATGATCTCTGAAAGATTGAGTCAAAAGTTTCGAGGGACACAAAGTATTCTTTCTTAACTACTTTTTTCACGACACAGTTCCGGGCCCTCTCGGCCCAGATCGGCTCCACACTACTCTGTTGTGTTTCCACTGGCCCCGCCCCCTACTCGTGGTGGGCGGGGCCATCGTCACATAAGGGAACTTGGAGGCAATGTCGGACCGAACTTATTCTCACATTGTTTTTAAAACATTGGTTCTTGTGTTGGGAGTCGCGCTGCTGCCTCTTCGGTGACGATAGTCTCAGACCAATCAGTTTCCTGGAGTCGGTTCTATGTCACCTTCTTTTAGTCCCGGCTCGGCTCTGCTGGTACCAAAGCGGAGAAGGAGCTGAAAATAGTATCTGCTTAGAGGGCTTCGATGAACCGTTGAAAAGGACATTCATGTGCAGAGCGAAGGGAGTTCCGGAATAATTTGTTTAGAAATGTTGAGATTGTTAAACCAGCTGCAGAACTTATTCAGTCTTTTCTACCCGGTGTCGCCCGAGAGGTCCGAATGGATGGAAACGCTGTAAGCAAAGCTGTGTCTCAAATCAAATACTTGTACTTTAACTTAGTATTTTTAAAGCATAAGTGCATCTCAATTCTTAGTATGTGAAATGTAGTGCTCCATAAACACTAGATTTTCACTAAAACGCCCACAAAACTGAGTATGAATCGATGGACACTTTCTACACTAAACGACTCCATCTTAGTGACGTTGACGTTGTAAACAGAAGTTACGTCATGTATGTATATATGTATACATATATATATATATATATATACACACGTACTTACAGGTGTATATTCAGCAGCAGTAGGAGGATGACTCATCTTCGCTGTTGATACCTGCATAAATATTTCGCCAATATTTTTCATATTTCTTGAAACCAAACGTGCTGCCAGCAGGTGGCGATAGTGTTCCTACAGCTGGTTGAAATCATCGTTAAATAGTAGTAGAAGAAGAAGCTGTCGCGTCATTTCCTGTTAGTGCGTAGCAGCAGAGTTGGATTTGAGACATACTATCTGTGGAGAATTAGTTACTAGTTAGTACGTACACTATCCTGATGATACTAACCAGTGCACTGAGAGAAGTATGTGAGACATAATATCTGTGGAGAATTAGTTACTAGTTAGTAAGTACACTATCCTGATGCACACTAACCAGTGCACTGAGAGAAGTATTTGAGACATAATATCTGTGGAGAATTAGTTACTAGTTAGTAAGTACACTATCCTGATGATACTAACCAGTACACAAGAGAAGTATTTGAGACGTACTATCTGTGGAGAATTAGTTACTAGTTAGTTTGTACACTATCCTGATGATACTAACCAGTGCACAAGAGAAGTATTTGAGACATAATATCTGTGGAGGATTAGTTACTAGTTAGTAAGTACACTATCCTGATGATACTAACCAGTGCACTAAGAGAAGTATTTGAGACAAACTATCTGTGGAGGATTAGTTAGTACGTACACTATCCTGATGATACTAACCAGTGCACTAAGAGAAGTATTTGAGACATACTATCTGTGGAGGATTAGTTACTAGTTAGTAAGTACACTATCCTGATGCACACTAACCAGTGCACTAAGAGAAGTGTGTGATTTGAGACTCGGCTCCTCTGTTGCTCCGTCTGTGTGTCAATCAAAGCCTTTTAAAGAACAAGTTAAAGCAAAAAGATGTTCGAAATAAAGTGTTCCTTGAGTGACATGGTAACGGTTCGACCCTGGACTCGGTGCGACACCTGGACAAAGGAACTGGAGGAACCTTCGCTCCAGTTCCAGACGTGTTTCGCTCGGAGACGGAATGAAAGCCGGATGCAATAAAAGCCACTTTGACTGTAAGTCGTGCCTGAATATCAAGTGAAGCTTCAATTAGTCATTAGCGTTGGATGCATATTGATGACGGATGACGGATGACGGATGCGTCCCATCTGTAGCATGAGAGGCTGGCACGCTAATGTTACCCCCCCCCCCTCTAGTAACTACATGCCACACCAGGAAGAAACATGATGGAGGCCATGAATAATTAAGCAGGATCTCCATCATGAACGCCCAAATCTATCGGCCATTTAGCACCCGCTTCAGGAGGGACGGGGGTCTCATGGCCGGGACCGTGTCCAGGGTCAGGAGGAGCAGATTAGAGGCGGAGCTACAGAGCGTGAAGTTGTGAGCGATGACGCTTCACTGACTTGGTAAACAGGAAGAGTCTCGGGGCCACCAGACGCCGAAAAGCAGAAGTGAAATTTATTCAGAAGCTTGAGTCAGAAGACGCTGCTCGTCAGGGGCCACGACGAGCGAGGCGAGGAATCGTAGAAAGTCTGGATTGTGGTTGAAAACGTAGGAAGAATTTCTGTGATTAATTCTCTAAAGTGTTTTTTATCAAGAAGGATGAACGGCTCTAAGGGCCACATTTTACTGTCGAGCTGAACCACATATGACATGGTCCAGGGGCCAAATCTTTATGTGGCCCGCCAGATGGTTGGCTAAAAATGAACATAGATTATTGTAGTCAACATTCATGAAGACTTCCCAGAAAGAGCAAAATCGATGATAAAGGCATTTAGTGTTGTCTTGACCTTTTAAGTATATATTTTATTGAGTATTGTTCTGATTGGTTAAACGCTTTGTGACCCTGGTCTGCAAAACGCTCTATAAATATTACTTACTTATTATAAAGTATTTTCTGGGAATGTGAAGTGAATGAAATACTGAGATTATAAAGACAAAATCAGACTTTCTGTTGAAGAAAGAATGAAAAATATAGGTTGTGTTCGGCCAGTGACTCTGAAATTAACATGGTTTTATTGATTATTATTCAAATATATTCAGTATTGTTCATTTAAAAAATGGAAGTCAAAAACATAAAATGGCACAATTTATGTTTGATTGATTTGATCAAAAGACCAAAAAAAACATGATTTAAAAAAAAAGAAAGATCATCAAAAAGTTTGTTTGAACTTGTTTGTCAGGAACCTACTGAGGGCCACAGAAATACAGTCACATGTGGCCCTCGGGACATATTCAGCAAAGGTTTTTATCATCTCTGCTCCTTATCTTATCTTAAACACCGGCATCTTCACAGGTCATCATATCAACATGAACGTTCATCTCCTTTGATCTCCAGAAAACAAAATAACATATTTGGTCCCTAGACCTGAGTTTTTCCCACGTGTTGTACATCAGGGGTCGTCAACCTTTTTTTGTACCTAAGACAGGTTTAATTCTGGTGTTATTTTTGGGATTAGTTTAAAGATAAAAACAACACACAAAAAAACAGTCATTTTGACCTTAACGCTGAATCAGCAGAAGCTAAGATTGTCATTATAGAGTTTGTGTTTTACTGTTTTTATCTACTTCTTTTTTTGATAAACTTGAGAGTCAATCGTCTCTGGAGTTAACAGTTTGGTTCAACTGTTCTATATTATAAATGAACCGTGGCAGCTGGACTATGGATTTGGCTTGTGTTTGTAGAAATCTTTGATAAACTGCATTGATTCACGTTGTGTTGATGACCTTGGTTTGTGTCGTCGTATCCATCCATCTGGTGTCGCTTTTTGACGAAGACATCAGCGACGCCACGTTTCTGTCGCGGACGAAGCGTCGTCTCTGAATACGTCCTCGGGGGGGCGCTGGAGAGAGCGACCCTGGTGGTTGAAATACATAATGGAAATAAAACACACTTCATCAGTAGCTCGGTAAATAATCATTTGTAATTTTCAGTGTCTTTGTGTGTGTTTGTGGCGAGTGTGTAGAAAATATCTCTGATGTTCTGCTGTAGACGACGGGTTGTTAATGGTTTTCCTTTGTTTGTTTTTTTAATTAAATAGGAATATATAAATAAACATTGTTCATCGTCAACTGTCAAATTGTTGATTACCAGATGTTATTAATATGTTCTAAGTTTAGACTATTCTCGGCCGATTCCTTCAATGGTATAGGCAGGAGAATGTATTGGAAAATAGCGCCACCTACAATATTTTATAACGGCCGCCTGTGAAACCAAGTTAATCGGCAAACGATCAAACCAGCAAGAGAGAAATCATCAGTTTCCTAAAGCGTGATTTCTAGACCAGGGTCACAAAGCGCTTAAACAATCAAAAACAATACTCAATAAAATATATACTTTAAAGATCAAGACAACACTGAGAATAACACAGGAAGAAAATCAAGGAAAAGCCTGAACAAATAAAAGTGTCTTGAGATGTTTCTTGAAGGAGTCAGTAGATCATCAAACACAGATGTTTCTTGAAGGAGTCAGTAGATCATCAAACACAGATGTTTCTTGAAGGAGTCAGTAGATCATCAAACACAGATGTTTCTTGAAGGAGTCAGTAGATCATCAAACACACATGTTTCTTGAAGGAGTCAGTAGATCATCAAACACAGACGTTTCTTGAAGGAGTCAGTAGATCATCAAACACACATGTTTCTTGAAGGAGTCAGTAGATCATCAAACACAGATGTTTCTTGAAGGAGTCAGTAGATCATCAAACACAGAGATGTTTCTTGAAGGAGTCAGTAGATCATCAAACACACATGTTTCTTGAAGGAGTCAGTAGATCATCAAACACACATGTTTCTTGAAGGAGTCAGTAGATCATCAAACACAGATGTTTCTTGAAGGAGTCAGTAGATCATCAAACACAGATGGTTCTTGAAGGAGTCAGTAGATCATCAAACACAGATGTTTCTTGAAGGAGTCAGTAGATCATCAAACACAGATGGTTCTTGAAGGAGTCAGTAGATCATCAAACACAGATGTTTCTTGAAGGAGTCAGTAGATCATCAAACACAGAGATGTTTCTTGAAGGAGTCAGTAGATCATCAAACACAGATGTTTCTTGAAGGAGTCAGTAGATCATCAAACACAGATGTTTCTTGAAGGAGTCAGTAGATCATCAAACACAGAGATGTTTCTTGAAGGAGTCAGTAGATCATCAAACACAGATGTTTCTTGAAGGAGTCAGTAGATCATCAAACACAGATGTTTCTTGAAGGAGTCAGTAGATCATCAAACACAGATGTTTCTTGAAGGAGTCAGTAGATCATCAAACACAGATGTTTCTTGAAGGAGTCAGTAGATCATCAAACACAGATGTTTCTTGAAGGAGTCAGTAGATCATCAAACACAGATGTTTCTTGAAGGAGTCAGTAGATCATCAAACACAGAGATGGTTCCAAAGCTTAGGAGCAACAGTCTGGAAGGATTTCTCTCCTCTGGTTCCGAAGTTCAGGAACCATCAGTAGATTCTGATCCACAGACCTCAGAGCCCGAGCTGGGGTGTAAGTCTGGATCAGATCACTGATGGAAGGTCTGACCATGAATAGATCTGAAAGTAAGAACCAGAATTTTAAAATGATCCTGAAAGAAACTAGCAGCCAGTGAAGAGTTTTAAGGATCAGAGAAATGTGAGTTCTTCTACTAGAGCGGCTCAGAATTCTCGCTGCAGAGTTTTGTATGAACTGCAGGCGAGACGATCCTTCTTGTTTAGACATGAAAATAAACTGTTACAATAGTCCAGCAGACGAGAAGTCATTGAAGGAAAGAGGGTCAAACATGGCAGAAAAACTGCCTCTGAAACCTAAATTTCAAGGGCTTAGGTTCAGGGATGAAGCGAAGTACGAACCGTATGTCGCCACAAAACGACGACACGTTGACGTGACGGCGTGAGAAGCAGCTCCTGGTCTAATAACGGACACGAGTCACATGTGGAAGTGACAAACGCCGGGTTCGCCCGCCCATCCCCCCCTTCCTGCCCGCTCCGGAGATTGCATCATTACGGAGGATGAAGTCATCCTGCAACAGAGGGCGGAACAGGTGCTGAAAATTTCATTAGACGAGGCAGAAAGATGGAGACGCTCCGGCTCTGGACGTCTCCGTGGCACCGGTGGTTGTTTCAGGTGAAAAGAACCTGCTGTTCCGTCATCATCTGGACTCGCGAGCGCCGGGAACACTTAGCTTCTGCAGCGTGGAGTCTGGAGGACATGCAAGATTCAGCAGCTGCAGCCCAGAGAGCAGGAGATAAAGTGAAAGAACAAAGTGTCCTGCAGCTGATGTCTCGGCAGGAAGCAAGTCGTGAGCGTCGCCACCGAAACGACCTCACGATCCTTCGCCGTTTCATCAGCCGCACATGAAGCGTCGCTCGACAGACGCAGGATTGATGGACGAGCCGTGAAGCAAGAAGATTTGATCGTTTCCATCCGGAGCCAGAGGCACATGTTCTACACTGGAAGTGAATCGACTCCATTCAACGAGCCTTTTGTCACAAGAAGGTTTTAAAATAAATCAAAGGATGAGCAAATGTCAGTTTGCAGTGAGAGCAACTATTGATCCACAGAAGATAAAAATGTTTTACGAGTAAATGAGGTCGAGTGAAGCAACAACATGCAGTAGAAAACAACCCTTTTTTTTTATGAGTGATTAGAATCAAGTTCAGTTGGTTCTACTTTTATAAAACAAGTTTTTTTTATCTTTCTATTTATAATGTTTGAATAAACAAAGAAGTTGTTGTCGTTTAAGACTCTTAAAAAAATAGATAGAAACAAGAGTTTTAAAAAATAATAGATCAAGTTATAGTTCGTTTTATAGTAGTTTTTTATTTGAATTATTTAACTTTATTTAACTAAAAATTTTGAAATAAAAATTAAAAAGAATAATTTTGAAAAAAAGAGAGAAACCTAGCAAACAATAGGCGTGACTGAGTAATAATATCTTATTATTAAATACAATAATTTAGACGTATGTTTATTTAGTCATTTTGAAAAACAATAATTAAACATACAGTATATTTACCATATATTATTTTTAAATGTCAATATAATTTGGATTGAGACAAAAATGTCATTGTTTATTTTATTTTCCATTATATTTATTGAAAACATGTATATTAAACCTAAATAAACACGCTTTTTATTATTAAATCCTTAGTTCTGAACTTTATATTTAATATAGATTTTATCTCTGGTTGTTTGAACGTCTGCGCTCACAAATAGAAATAAAAATATACACTAAACAGTCTAAGAAGAGTCAGAGCTCGACTCTCTTCGATGATCAAAGGTATTTATCTCGTGTTGGAAAAGTACACGACGACAGAAAAAGTCTATTTGTGTTTTCAAATGAGTGGATCTATTGAGAGATTCTTGTGACTCACAGGATCAGATTAAAATGTTCCTATAACCAGAAGTTCTCTTCACACCCGGCGGCCCCTGGAGTCCTGCTTTGATCTCAGTCAAGCTCGGGCTTGTCTTCCTTCGGTCTCCGGGAACACACTCGCGCTTCCTCTCCAGGATATGACGGGAATTGACGGGAATTCCCGACGGCGAGGACCCGTCGGTTGGTACCGTGTGTGGCCTGCAGGGGGCGTGTGTGGCCTGCAGGGGGCGTGTGTGGCCTGCAGGGGGCGTGCTTCTCTCTCCAAACTGGGTCATGAACCAGCAGGAGGCTTTCATGGTCCAGAGGACGAACGGAGAGGTTTGAACGAGTGGGACGTATGGAGGTTCATCACGGAGGATCTGGGTTCAGGTGCAGGTTCTTACCCTCCAGACATTGATCCGATAGAGCGGCTCAGCATGGATTCCTGCAGCAGTGGCGAGCAGGCAGAACTGGAGACAGCACAGGAGCTGCCAGGTTATCGTCTCCAGTGTCCGGAAGTGTTTTTTCTCTCTCGTGGCACTGACCTTGCGAGGAGAAGGATCTGCTTGGACGTGAGCTCAGCAGCTTCTCCTGACAGATCCAGCAGCTTCAGCAGAGATTCTTGTCCTCCAGCAGCTACTTTAGCTAATGAATCGTTCGTCTTCTCTGTCGACTCCACGAGTCTCGCACAGACAATCATCGACTTTCTGTCCAGAGATGCTGTGACTTTATTAGGAACTCACTGATGTAACCTGAGCGATATCTCAGAGTCTCATCCCACAATCATCCTTCAATTCTCAATATTTTCTTTACCAAGATTTAGTAGTATTACTCCTCGAGGTTCCGTAGTATTACTCTGAAAGACATTATAATATTACGTCACAAGACATTCTAGTATTACTATGCAAGGCTCTCTAGTATTACTCCATGAGGTTAGGTAGTATTACTTCGCAAGACATTCTAGTATTACTACAAAAGACATTCTAGTATCACTCTGTGAGAGTTCCGTAGTATTACTTTGCAAGACATTCTAGTATTACTCAGTGATGTCCCTTAGTATTACTCCACAGGACATTCTAGTATTACTACGTGAGGTTCCGTAGTATTACTTCATAAGACATTCTAGTATTACTCCACAGGACATTCTAGTATTACTCCTTGAGATTCCGGATCCATCTATGACTTCCATCTATGCATCCATCCATGAATCTATGAATCCAACCATCTATCCATGAATCTATGAATCCATCCAACCATGAATCTATGAATCCATCCAACCATCCATCCATGAATCTATGAATCCATCCAACCATCCATCCATGAATCTATGAATCCATCCAACCATCCATCCATGAATCCATCCACCCATCCATCCATCCATGAATCCATCCAATAATCCATCCATCTATCCATGAATCTGTGAATCCATCAAACCATCCATCCATGAATCTATGAATCCATCCACCCATCCATCCATCCATCCATGAATCCATCCAATAATCCATCCATCTATCCATGAATCTGTGAATCCATCCAACCATCCATCCATGAATCTATGAATCCATCCACCCATCCATCCATCCATCCATGAATCTATGAATCCATCCACCCATCCATCCATCCATGAATCCATCCAATAATCCATCCATCTATCCATGAATCTGTGAATCCATCCAACCATCTATCCATGAATCTATGAATCCATCCACCCATCCATCCATGAATCTATGAATCCATCCACCCATCCATCCATCCATGAATCCATCCAATAATCCATCCATCTATCCATTAATCTGTGAATCCATCCATCCATCCATCCATGAATCCATCCATCCATCCATGAATCTGTGAATCCATCCATCCATCCATGAATCTATGAATCCATCCATCCATCCATCCATCCATCCATCCATGAATCCATCCATCCATCCATCCATCCATCCATATTTGTTTATATTCTCGCCACAGAACGACCCTGAACTTGTCAAACAATAGATCTTAAATAAAGAAATAAATCAAAGTCAACAACAGGCTCCAGCGAACGTTCCCTGAACACACGAGTGATTCATACATGTTCAGTAAAAGTACTTTTCTATGTATTTCCCCCTCAATGAAGTTCATTAGGACTTCAAAGCGTAGCTACAGTCAGCGACGCCTTTGATCAAACATCTCTTCGTCTCTTCGTCTCTTCAGGCGTCTTCTCTGCTGCCATCGTTCTGTCAGATCAAAGTTGTGTTCATAGGTTTTCACTCAAAACGTTCTCGTGTCGTATGTTGTGTACAAGTGTCTCCGTGTTGTTACTCATGTTCCTTTGTTAATGTAGTATCTGCTCCTGTCTTAACACCTGAGTCTCCCCCGGGTACTCCCCCAGTCCTCCCCCACAACATCCCCCATCAATAACATCCAGGCAGGAGGAGGAAGGTTGTCGGTTCCGTCTGAAGAATAGAAGCAATAACAGCTTCTTCTCCTCCTGGAAGACTCTCTCGTTCAATATTCTCCTCCTTCTCCGTTTGTTTATCATGTATTAAAGCTTTGGATTCTTTGTTGCTCTTCGTGTGTCTGACAACCATGGACCCAGAATCAGAGGAGGAGATAAAACACTACTAGATAAAAACCTAAATACTGAAACTAAAACCTAGTCAAATTAGTCGCGTCTGTAAGAACTTTTCTTTTCTCTGATCCTTTTCAAATGATATGAAAACATGTTTAATTATAGTTGAAAATTGTTGTATTATAGTTGAAAATTGTTTGATTATAGTTGAAAATTGTTTGATTATAGTTGAAAATTGTTTGATTATAGTTGAAAATTGATTGATTATAGTTGAAAATTGTTGGATTATAGTTGAAAATTGATTGATTTTAGTAGAAAATTGTTTGATTATAGTTGAAAATGGTTTGATTATAGTTTAAAAATGTTTGATTTTAGTTTAAAAATGTTTGATTTTCTTTCTAAATTGTTTGATTATAGTTGAAAATTGATTGATTATAGTTGAAAATTGATTGATTATAGTTGAAAATTGTTTGATGATAGTTGAAAATTGTTTGATTATAGTTGAAAATTGTTTGATTATAGTTGAACATTGTTTGATTATAGTTGAAAATTGATTGATTATAGTTGAAAATTGTTTGATTATAGTTGAAAATTGTGTGATAACAGTTGAAAATTGTTTGATTATAGTTAAAAATTGTTTGATTATAGTTAAAAATTGTTGGATTATAGTTGAAAATTGTTTGATTATAGTTGAAAATTGTTTGATTATAGTTAAAAATTGTTGGATTATAGTTGAAAATTGTGTGATTATAGTTGAACATTGTTTGATTATAGTTGAAAATTGTTTGATTATAGTTGAAAATTGTTTGATAACAGTTGAAAATTGTGTGATTATAGTTGAAAATTGTTGGATTATAGTTGAAAATTGTTTGATTATAGTTGAAAATTGTTGGATTATGGATCCAGATGGTAATCTGAAGTTCTCCTCTGTTCCTGCAGGCTCTGGTGGAAGTCAACGGGCCCGGCTCTCAGGTGGCCGAGCCACAGATCGCCATGTTCTGCGGCCGCAGGCTCCTGCACATGAACCCGAGGACGGGCCAGTGGGAACCGGACCCTCAGGGCCGCAAGGACTGCTTCAAAGAGTCCAGTGAGATCCTGTCCTACTGTCAGGAGGTACCAACGACTTCATGGACCACATCATTGTTACTATGTTTCAACTCTTTCTTCTGTCTCTGCAGTCCTGTTTCTCTATATATGCTTGAATATATAGAGTTGAACTACAGTGTCCTTCTGTGTTTCCCCTGAAGTACATCAAGAAATACATCAACAAATATACAAATACATAAATATCATATACATGGAAACTATAGCAACTCTTTAGTAAACATCACCAACATGTATCAAAGAAAACAAGTATTTACATCATTCTATATATTTTTACTGAGGAATATTTAAATATATTCAATAATGATTTGAGATACAAGAGGAATTAATAATAAAGTTCTTAAAACTGGATCAAGTGTAAAACTCCCTGAAGATCCAGTTCAATATAATTAATGTTGATGAACGAGAACAAAAACCTTTCCTGCATGATTTAACATTAAAGTGTGAAGCATGAATCTTTGACCGTTTCTCCCTTTGTTTGCCTCCCTCCTCCTCCTCCCTCCTTCCTCCTCCTTCCTCCTTCTTCTCCCTTCATCCTCATCTAACTCCTCCTCCACCTCCCTTCATCCTCTTCCAACTCCTCCTCCCTTCAACATCCTCCTCCTCCTCCCTTTATCCTCCTCCTCCTCCAACTCCTCCTCCACCTCCCTTCATCCTCTTCCAACTCCTCCTCCCTTCAACATCCTCCTCCTCCTCCCTTTATCCTCCTCCTCCTCCAACTCCTCCTCCACCTCCCTTCATCCTCCTCCTCCTCCCTTCATCCTCCTCCTCCTCCTCCCTACATCCTCCACTTCCCTTCATCCTCCTTCTCCTCCCTTTATCCTCCTCCTCCTGCCTTCATCCTCCTCCTCCTCCCTTTTTCCTCCTCCACCTCCCTTCATCCTCTTCCAACTCCTCCTCCCTTCAACATCCTCTTCCTCCTCCCTTCCTCCTCCCTTCATCCTCCTCCAATTCCTCCTCCACTTCCCTTCATCCTCCTCTCTTTATCCTCCTCCTCCAATTCCTCCTCCACCTCCCTTTATCCTCCTCCACTTCCCTTCATCCTCCTCCTCCTCCTCCTCCCTTCCTCCTCCTCCTCCAATTCCTCCTCCACCTCCCTTTATCCTCCTCCACTTCCCTTCATCCTCCTCCTCCTCCCTTTATCCTCCTCCTCCTGCCTTCGTCGTCCTCCTCCCTTTTTCCTCCTCCACCTCCCTTCCTCCTCCCTTTATCCTCCTCCTCCTCCCTACATCCTCCACTTCCCTTCATCCTCCTCCTCCTGCCTTCATCCTCCTCTACCTCTTTCATCCTCCTTTCCTCCTCCTCCTATTTCCCCAAACGTCCGTTCTATCCCTCCTGCCTCCTCATGGTGTCGGCATGATCGTCCAGATGTACCCAGCTCTTCAGATCTCTCACGTGGAGGAGGCCAAGAGTCCGGCCACCATCCCTTACTGGTGCAAGAAGGGTTGGGATCACTGTCAGACCAGCCCCCCCATAGTGGTTCCGTACCGCTGCCTGGGTGAGTCCAGCTCATCCAGTCTTTCACGTGTTTTTCTGTTGAAAAATACTTTTGGATTTCGTCTCATTTTGTCACGAGCTAATTGTTTGTGAGCAGATCCAGTGAAACACACTTTCAAGATCTGATGATGTTACTGTTAAATGAACACATGTTCACACACTGATCCAGATCAGTTTGTGTTGCGAGAAGAACCGACTGTCGATCTAGAATAAAAGCGAGTCATGACTCATCATGAATCACCGTCTCTTGAAGCCTAATGTTGATGTTGTTATTACAGAAATGATGTGTTTACCGTCTGGAAAATAGAAAAATGTTTCTTCATATCGAGCGACGCTGACCTTTGCAGTCGTCGTCTTGTTCTAGACTTTCATTCCCGCGTCTGTTTGCGCTTCAAAGACCTTCTATCCTGGTCTCACGTTCTATTCTCTCGTTCCTGCGACAGAAGGCGAGTACGTGAGCGAAGCTCTGCTGGTGCCGGATCGTTGTCGCTTCCTGCACCAGGAGCAGATGGACTCGTGTAAGAGTTACGTCAACTGGCACAGCGTCGCTAAAGAGGTGAGACGCACAACGTGACGCACAACACTGTTCATGGTACTCTGGAAAAAGTTGTGTAACTACGAGTCTCTATAGTATAACTCTGGAGGAGGAAAGGGTCTTTATCTGTGAGGCTCTGTAGTATTACTCTGCAAGTATCTATAGTATTACTCTGCAAGTATCCATAGTGTTACTCCGCAAGGGTCTGTAGTATACATGTGTGAGGCACAGTAGTATTACTCCGTTAAGCTCTGTAGTATTACTCCGCAAGTATCCATAGTATTACTCCGCAAGGGTCTTTAGTATATATATGTGTGAGGCACAGTAGTATTACTCCGTTACGATCTGTAGTATAACTCCCCAAGTATCTATAGTATTACTCTGCAAGTATCCATAATATTACTCCGCAAGCGTCTGTAGTATATATGCGTGAGGAACAGTAGTATTATTCCGTTTAGCTCTATAGTTTCACTCCGTATCCAAAGTATTACTCCGCAAGTATCCATAGTATTACTCCGCAAGTATCCATAGTATCACTCCGCAAGAATCCAAAGTATTAAACCGCAAGTATTCATAGTATTACTCCACAAGTATCCAAAGTATTACTCTGCAAATATCCATAGTATTACTCCGCAAGTATCCATAGTATTACTCCGCAAGTATCCATAGTATTACTCTGCAAGTATCCATTGTATTACTCCGCAAGTATTCATAGTATTACTCTGCAAGTATCCATAGTATTACTCTACAAGTATCAATAGATTACTCTACAAGTATCCATAGTATTACTCCACAAGTATCCATAGTATTACTCCACAAGTATCCATAGTATTACTCTTCAAGTATCAATAGATTACTCTACAAGTATACATAGTATTACTCTACAAGTATCAATAGATTACTCTACAAGTATCCATAGTATTACTCCACAAGTATCCATAGTATTACTCCACAAGTATCCATAGTATTACTCCGCAAGTATCCATAGTATTACTCCGCAGGTATCCATTGTATTACTCCGCAAGTATTCATAGTATTACTCTGCAAGTATCCATAGTATTACTCCACAAGTATCCATAGTATTACTCCGCAAGTATCCATTGTATTACTCCGCAAGTATTCATAGTATTACTCTACAAGTATCAATAGATTACTCTACAAGTATCCATAGTATTACTCCACAAGTATCCATAGTATTACTCCACAAGTATCCATAGTATTACTCCTCAACTTATTAATGTAGGGTATCATTCCCATAATGCACTGCAAAAGTGCAGCAGCAAGCCCTTTAAATATGGAGTTACACCTATAGATGGATAGATAAAGTTGTATCCATCTATCTATAGGTGAAGCTCCATATTTAAAGTCACGTTGATGTGCAGAATAAACTCAATTTTAAAGGAAACGACAGCCAGTAACACAAGTCGTCCTCCCGCTGCTGACTTCATGAATCTAATGATAATGATATAAATGTCTGTCCAGGCGTGTGCTGCAGACAGTCTGGAGCTGCACAGCTACGGGATGCTGCTGCCGTGCGGCGACAACTTCCGGGGCGTGGAGTACGTCTGCTGTCCGGGCCGCGGCTCCAGCGGCAAACTGGAGTCCGAGGACCGCGAGGTCACCAACGCCTTCACGGCCCAGACCAGCGGCGCCCTCAGATCCTCGTAAGACTCCGTCTCGGGATCCACCGGGTGAAGGTCCAGACCCTCCAACCGTCCGTTGTCTTGCAGCGCCAAAGTGGCGGCCCTGACCCCGGGACCCTCCTCCGACACCGACGTGGACGAGGCCGACATGGAGGAGGAAGACGACGAGGTGATGGAGGGAGAGGAGGAGGACGAGGACGAGGAGGACGAGGACGACGTGGACGAGGAGGAGGTGGACGAGGTGGACGACGACGAGGAGGAGGAGACCATCTCCATGAAGGACCCGGAGGAGTACGAGTTCCCCATCGACTCGGGTCCGTACCAGACGTCCGACTACGCCGACTCCTACTACGAGAAGAGCAACAAGCCCACGAGCTCCACGCCTCTGTCCAAGGGCGACAGCTGTGAGTGACAGACTCCTCGTCAGATAAACCCTCAGCCGTCAATCACCGCCTTCTTCTCGACCTTCCAGCCATGACCGCGCGGCCCACGGACGGCGTGGACGTGTACTTCGAGAAGCCCATCGAGGACACGGAGCACGCTAACTTCCTGCGAGCCAAGACGGACCTGGAGGACCGCCGCATGAAGAGCATCAACGAGGTGATCGCTTCTGGCCCGGATAAGAGGGAGGTGGATAATGAGGAGCAGGTCGCGCCTCCTCCTGTTCCCTCGTTTGAAAGGCAAATTAGTGGCGAGAGGAAATGAAAGAGTCTCGTCGTTTAGATTGTGGTGAAGAACTGCTGACGCGTCAGGTTAGACTGAGGGTTGGAAGGAAAACACGGAACACGTGCCAATGATTTTACACTTTAAAAAGATTTATAGAACCGTTTTAAATAATCTTGCGGCAAGTTTAAAAAGTGTCTTGACTACAAATGGTAGGAACGAGAAAACATCTCGAGAACGACCGTCACCATCTGGTGTCTCACAAGTTTTTTCGATTTATTCATTTAAATTTCCGATCATAATTGCACAGAAATGAGATAACAGTATCTCTGGGACTGTGACTTAAAAGCTTTACACGGTACTCCAAAATCTGAAGTTGTTTAACCAAGAGTCTCTAGTATTACTCTGAAAGGGTCTGTTGTATTTATCTGTGAGGCTCTGTAGTATTACTCTGTGAAGCTTGTAGTATTACTCCACTAGGCTCTGTATTATTACTCAGGAAGGATTCTTAGTATTACTCCGCAAGGGAATGTAGTATCTATGTTTGAGGCGCAGTAGTATCACTATTTTTTAGCTCGTAGTATTACTCCGCTAGGCTCCCTAGTGTTACTCCACCAGGATTTATAGTATCACTCTGCAAGGGTCTGTAGTATATATGTGTGAGGCACAGTAGTATTACTCTATTAAGATCGTAGTATTACTCCGCTAAGCTCTGTAGTATTACTCCGTTAAGCTCCATAGTATTACTCCACCAGGATTTATAGTATCACTCTGCAAGGGTCTGTAGTATATATGTGTGAGGCACAGTAGTATTACTCTATTAAGATCGTAGTATTACTCCGCTAAGCTCTGCAGTATTACTCGTTTAGCTCTGTAGTATTACTCCACTAAACTCTGTACTATTACTCCACCAGGATCCATAGTATCACTCTGCAAGGTACTGTAGTATCTATTCGTGAGGCACAGTAGTATTACTCTGTTAAGATCGTAGTATTACTCCGCTAAGCTCTGTAGTATTACTCTGTTAAGCTCTGTAGTATTACTCCACTAAACTCTGTACTATTACTCCACCAGGATCTATAGTATCACTCTACAAGGGTCTGTAGTATCAATGTGTGAGGCACAGTAGTATTACTCTGTTAAGCTCGTAGTATTACTCCACGTGGCTCTATATAATTACTCCGGAAGGATTCTTAGTATCAAGAGAAGTCACTGAAGCTTTACAAGGAGATACTACTTTGCCTCAAGGAGAGAAACGACAAACTCTGCAAAATGTGGCCCCTGAGGAAATGTGCCACTGCTGCAGTAGGTGGCGCTAGCATCCCAAAAAAAATCCAACTCATATCTTGTCGTCGTCAGATCATGAAGGAATGGGCTGAAGCCGACAACCAGTCGAAGAATCTTCCCAAATCTGAGCGACAGGCTCTGAACGAGGTAAAGATCTTGGTTGTAAAAGTTAAAGAGTCTGAGGGTCTGAGCCTCGTGGTCTCCTTCCTGGTCTCCTGCAGCACTTCCAGTCGGTGCTGCAGACCCTGGAGGAGCAGGTGGCCGGGCAGAGGCAGAGGCTGGTGGAGACTCACCTGGCCAGGGTGGAGGCCATCCTCAACAACAACCGCCGCATGGCCCTGGAGAACTACCTGACGGCGGTGCAGTCGGACCCCCCTCAGGTGAGCCGCGGTGCAGGAGGTTCTGACCGGGAGGTTCTGACCAGGTTCTGCCTCCTCAGCCGGAGCACGTGCTGCAGGCGCTCAAGCGCTACATGGCGGCGGAGCAGAAGGACCGCCGTCACACGCTGAGGCACTACCAGCACATCGTCGCCGTCGACCCGCAGAAGGCCGAGCAGATGAAGTTCCAGGTGCGTCTGAGACACACAGAAGATCTCTTGATGGGTTTTACAAGGTTATATATATATATATATGTTTAATATAATATGTTTAACGTGTTATTCTATGGATGGAAGTTTATCAGTGACTACAATATTGAATTTGACATTTTCTATTGAAATGTTGTTGCTTTTACATCATTGAATTTATATTTTTTATTAATTTAATTAAACAATGTATGTATTGAAAGGTAGCAAATACTTTTACAATTTGTATTTGTATTAAAAGTTTTAAAAAAAAATGTATAGCTGAATTAAAAATGAATGGGTTTGTTAGGTATTGATTGATTTTAAAGGCTATGAATGAGAAAATATTGAATTTAGTAAATTAATTTCTTCATTTTTGTTATTAGAATATATTTAAAAAAAAGTCATTTAGTTTTGATTAAATATCAAAACCAATTATTTAAATTATTAAAATTAAATTAAAAATGTACATTTCAATATAGACCGTATTAAGTTTAATTGTTAAGAAATAACGAAATGCTTATAAAACATTTCAATAAATAAGGTTTTAAACATTCTCTGGTTCGGTTCAAACACTCGCACATCTGGATGTTTACGGAGCTGAGTGTCGACCGAGCTTAACATGAACTGAAAGCACTAAACGCTCTCATCAGGACCAGCAGCATCTTCTCAGTGTCACAGTTACGATCCTAACATCAGGACCAGCAGCATCTTCTCAGTGTCACAGTTACGATTCTAACATCAGGACCAGCAGCATCTTCTCAGTGTCACAGTTACGATTCTAACATGAGGACCAGCAGCATCTTCTCAGTGTCACAGTTACGATTCTAACATGAGGACCAGCAGCATCTTCTCAGTGTCACAGTTACGATCCTAACATCAGGACCAGCAGCATCTTCTCAGTGTCACAGTTACGATTCTAACATCAGGACCAGCAGCATCTTCTCAGTGTCACAGTTACGATCCTAACATCAGGACCAGCAGCATCTTCTCAGTGTCACAGTTACGATTCTAACATCAGGACCAGCAGCATCTTCTCAGTGTCTCAGTTACGATTCTAACATCAGGACCAGCAGCATCTTCTCAGTGTCACAGTTACGATTCTAACATCAGGACCAGCAGCATCTTCTCAGTGTTACAGTTACAATTCCTACGTAAGGACCAGCAGCATCTTCTCAGGGTCACAGTTACGGTGACGATTCTAACATCAGGATCAGCAGCATCTTCTCAGTGTCACAGTTACGATTCTATCGTCAGGACCAGCAGCATCTTCTCAGTGTCACAGTTACGGTGACGATTCTAACATCAGGACCAGCAGCATCTTCTCAGTGTCACAGTTACGATTCTAACATCAGGACCAGCAGCATCTTCTCAGTGTCACAGTTACGATTCTATCGTCAGGACCAGCAGCATCTTCTCAGTGTCACAGTTACGATTCTAACATCAGGACCAGCAGCATCTTCTCAGTGTCACAGTTACGATTCTATCGTCAGGACCAGCAGCATCTTCTCAGTGTCACAGTTACGATTCTATCGTCAGGACTAGCAGCATCTTCTCAGTGTCACAGTTACGATTCTAACATCAGGACCAGCAGCATCTTCTCAGTGTTACAGTTACGATTCTAACGTCAGGACCAGCAGCATCTTCTCAGTCTCACAGTTACGATTCTAACATCAGGACCAGCAGCATCTTCTCAGTGTTACAGTTACGATTCTAACGTCAGGACCAGCAGCATCTTCTCAGTGTTACAGTTACGATTCTAACGTCAGGACCAGCAGCATCTTCTCAGTGTTACAGTTACGATTCTAACATCAGGACCAGCAGCATCTTCTCAGTGTTACAGTTACGATTCTAACGTCAGGACCAGCAGCATCTTCTCAGTGTTACAGTTACGATTCTAACGTCAGGACCAGCAGCATCTTCTCAGTGTTACAGTTACGATTCTAACATCAGGACCAGCAGCATCTTCTCAGTGTTACAGTTACGATTCTAACATCAGGACCAGCAGCATCTTCTCAGTGTTTCAGTTACGATTCTAACATGAGGACCAGCAGCATCTTCTCAGTGTTACAGTTACGATTCTAACATGAGGACCAGCAGCATCTTCTCAGTGTCACAGTTACGATTCTAACATGAGGACCAGCAGCATCTTCTCAGTGTCACAGTTACGATTCTAACATCAGGACCAGCAGCATCTTCTCAGTGTCACAGTTACGATTCTAACATCAGGACCAGCAGCATCTTCTCAGTGTCACAGTTACCATTCTAACATCAGGACCAGCAGCATCTTCTCAGTGTCACAGTTACGGTGACGATTCTAACATCAGGACCAGCAGCATCTTCTCAGTGTCACAGTTACGATTCTAACATCAGGACCAGCAGCATCTTCTCAGTGTCACAGTTACGATTCTAACGTCAGGACCAGCAGCATCTTCTCAGTGTCACAGTTACGATTCTAACATCAGGACCAGCAGCATCTTCTCAGTGTCACAGTTATGATTCTAACATCAGGACCAGCAGCATCTTCTCAGTGTTACAGTTACGATTCTAACATCAGGACCAGCAGCATCTTCTCAGTGTTACAGTTACGATTCTAACATCAGGACCAGCAGCATCTTCTCAGTGTCACAGTTACGATTCTAACATCAGGACCAGCAGCATCTTCTCAGTGTCACAGTAACGATTCTAACATCAGGACCAGCAGCATCTTCTCAGTGTTACAGTTACGGTGACGATTCTAACATCAGGACCAGCAGCATCTTCTCAGTGTTACAGTTACGGTGACGATTCTAACGTCAGGACCAGCAGCATCTTCTCAGTGTTTCAGTTACGATTCTAACATCAGGACCAACAGCATCTTCTCAGTGTCACAGTTACGATTCTAACATCAGGACCAGCAGCATCTTCTCAGTGTCACAGTTACGATTCTAACATCAGGACCAGCAGCATCTTCTCAGTGTCACAGTTACGATTCTAACGTCAGGACCAGCAGCATCTTCTCAGTGTCACAGTTAGGATTCTAACATGAGGACCAGCAGCATCTTCTCAGTGTCACAGTTACGAATCTAACATCAGGACCAGCAGCATCTTCTCAGTGTTACAGTTACGATTCTAACATCAGGACCAGCAGCATCTTCTCAGTGTCACAGTTACGATTCTAACATCAGGACCAGCAGCATCTTCTCAGTGTTACAGTTACGATTCTAACATCAGGACCAGCAGCATCTTCTCAGTGTCACAGTTACGGTGACGATTCTAACATCAGGACCAGCAGCATCTTCTCAGTGTTACAGTTACGGTGACGATTCTAACGTCAGGACCAGCAGCATCTTCTCAGTGTTTCAGTTACGATTCTAACATCAGGACCAACAGCATCTTCTCAGTGTCACAGTTACGATTCTAACATCAGGACCAGCAGCATCTTCTCAGTGTCACAGTTACGATTCTAACATCAGGACCAGCAGCATCTTCTCAGTGTTTCAGTTACGATTCTAACATCAGGACCAACAGCATCTTCTCAGTGTCACAGTTACGATTCTAACATCAGGACCAGCAGCATCTTCTCAGTGTCACAGTTACGATTCTAACATCAGGACCAGCAGCATCTTCTCAGTGTCACAGTTACGATTCTAACGTCAGGACCAGCAGCATCTTCTCAGTGTCACAGTTAGGATTCTAACATGAGGACCAGCAGCATCTTCTCAGTGTCACAGTTACGAATCTAACATCAGGACCAGCAGCATCTTCTCAGTGTTACAGTTACGATTCTAACATCAGGACCAGCAGCATCTTCTCAGTGTCACAGTTACGATTCTAACATCAGGACCAGCAGCATCTTCTCAGTGTTACAGTTACGATTCTAACATCAGGACCAGCAGCATCTTCTCAGTGTCACAGTTACGATTCTAACATCAGGACCAGCAGCATCTTCTCAGTGTCACAGTTAGGATTCTAACATCAGGACCAGCAGCACCTTCTCAGTCTCACAATTACGGTGACGATTCTAACATCAGGACCAGCAGCATCTTCTCAGTGTCTCAGTTACGATTCTAACATCAGGACCAGCAGCATCTTCTCAGTCTCACAGTTACGGTGACGATTCTAACATCAGGACCAGCAGCATCTTCTCAGTGTCACAGTTACGATTCTAACATCAGGACCAGCAGCATCTTCTCAGTGTCACACTCACAATTCTAACATCAGGACCAGCAGCATCTTCTCAGTGTCTCAGTTACGATTCTAACATCAGGACCAACAGCATCTTCTCAGTGTCACAGTTACGGTGAAGATTCTAACGTCAGGACCAGCAACATCTTCTCAGTGTCACAGTTAGGATTCTAACATGAGGACCAGCAGCATCTTCTCAGTGTCACAGTTACGATTCTAACATCAGGACCAGCAGCATCTTCTCAGTGTCACAGTTACGATTCTAACATCAGGACCAGCAGCATCTTCTCAGTGTTACAGTTACGATTCTAACATCAGGACCAGCAGCATCTTCTCAGTGTCTCAGTTACGAATCTAACATCAGGACCAGCAGCATCTTCTCAGTGTTACAGTTACGATTCTAACATCAGGACCAGCAGCATCTTCTCAGTGTTACAGTTACGATTCTAACATCAGGACCAGCAGCATCTTCTCAGTGTCACAGTTACGATTCTAACATCAGGACCAGCAGCATCTTCTCAGTGTTACAGTTACGATTCTAACATCAGGACCAGCAGCATCTTCTCAGTGTTACAGTTACGATTCTAACATCAGGACCAGCAGCATCTTCTCAGTGTCACAGTTACGATTCTAATATCAGGACCAGCAGCATCTTCTCAGTGTTACAGTTACGATTCTAACATCAGGACCAGCAGCATCTTCTCAGTGTCACAGTTACGATTCTAACATCAGGACCAGCAGCATCTTCTCAGTCTCATAGTTACGGTGACGATTCTAACATCAGGACCAGCAGCATCTTCTCAGTGTCTCAGTTACGATTCTAACATCAGGACCAGCAGCATCTTCTCAGTCTCACAGTTACGGTGACGATTCTAACATCAGGACCAGCAGCATCTTCTCAGTGTCACAGTTACGATTCTAACATCAGGACCAACAGCATCTTCTCAGTGTCTCAGTTACGATTCTAACATCAGGACCAACAGCATCTTCTCAGTGTCACAGTTACGATTCTAACATCAGGACCAACAGCATCTTCTCAGTGTCTCAGTTACGATTCTAACATCAGGACCAACAGCATCTTCTCAGTGTCACAGTTACGGTGAAGATTCTAACGTCAGGACCAGCAACATCTTCTCAGTGTCACAGTTAGGATTCTAACATGAGGACCAGCAGCATCTTCTCAGTGTCACAGTTACGATTCTAACATCAGGACCAGCAGCATCTTCTCAGTGTCACAGTTACGATTCTAACGTCAGGACCAGCAGCATCTTCTCAGTGTCACAGTTAGGATTCTAACATGAGGACCAGCAGCATCTTCTCAGTGTCACAGTTACGATTCTAACATGAGGACCAGCAGCATCTTCTCAGTGTCACAGTTACGATTCTAACATCAGGACCAGCAGCATCTTCTCAGTGTCACAGTTACGATTCTAACATCAGGACCAGCAGCATCTTCTCAGTGTCACAGTTACGATTCTAACATCAGGACCAGCAGCATCTTCTCAGTGTTACAGTTACGATTCTAACATCAGGACCAGCAGCATCTTCTCAGTGTCACAGTTACGGTGAAGATTCTAACGTCAGGACCAGCAGCATCTTCTCAGTGTTTCAGTTACAGTGAAGATTCTAACGTCAGGACCAGCAGAGAAATGTTCTATTTAACATCTTCTGAAGGTTTAAATAAACACATGACTCTGCTGTGAAACACATCGTCTGCTACCTCAGTATGATCCAGACACTTGAATACGATCAAACACAAAACATATACTGTTAAAACAAGATAAAGAGGGAAAACAAATCAGTTAAAATAAACGTACAAGAAAAAAGTGTCAACATAAATCTACATCTGGGATTTTCGACCACGATGCCCTCTAGCGGTAAACATGTAAAATTCTCGAAGAAGAATGTTCAGAATCAGAAAACGTAGAAATGATATAAATAGAAATTGAATGGAATTAGATGAATGAAATGCACTAAATAAAATGGAGTGGGTAAAAAAAAAGGTGGGTATATAAGAATTTAATAACGATTAATACATTTATTTTTAATCAATTAATTAAATAACTTGAAGGATATTTTTGTCAAAAGTTTAAATCCTCACACAGAACTTTCTTTTTACAATATTATACATGATTATTTAAATTGTGTTGCTATTTGTGTGCGTTTGTTGACCTTGTATACAAATAAATGCACCTCACGACCTAATAGTTTATATTTTTAGTTACTTAAAAAGCTCAGGTTTGGCCTCAAAAACCCTGCAATGTTCACCTGGTTGACCTTTTTAAAGACTTGAAACAGAAAGTTTGGCATTTCAAGAGTTTAAATGAGGATCAAAGAAGTCTTGGATGACTTCACTTCAAACGCCTTTCTGAAAAAAGAAGTCTCATCTGCTGCCTCCACACGAGCGCTGAAGGTGATTTCTCCGCACAGGTGTACACGCACCTGCACGTGATCGAGGAGAGGATGAACCAGAGTCTGGCGCTTCTCTACAAGGACCCCAACCTGGCGGAGGAACTTCACGGCGAGATCCGTAAGTGTGACGGCGCGACAGATAGAGAGTGATACGGGTGATAAGAAGAAGCTTCTCGTGCTGCAGAGGAGCTGGTGAAGGCCGAGCGAGGAGACATCAGCGAGCTGATGACCACCTCCTTCTCCGAGACACGCACCACCGAGGAGCTGCTGCCGGCCGAGAGCGAGGAGGAGAAGGACGACGAGGAGGAGGAGGAGCGAGTGTTCCAGAACAGACCGTATCCTCCCCGCGTCGGTGCGTGACTCCAGTCCACACATGGAAGCACCGCTTTATTTATCTCTAACTCGCTCTCAACATCTCTCTCCACAGACCTGCAGTCCAACAAGAAAGGTGAGCTTTCATCTCAGTTTCATTATAAAGATGCTGCACCAGATTTAGCACAAGGTTGCTTTGCATCTGTAGTCCTCAACAAAGATACCGTTTACATAATACATCACATACAAATAAATCAAAAACACAATCATATACAAAAACACAGTACAATCTAATAATGTCAATGATGGCCAAATACCCGTCTGGTACTATTATTATCTCTTTCAAACATGTGTTTCATTGAAGATGTGTATTGGCAAGAATCTGGCGAAACGATGCGTATCA